>NW_025776398.1:0-168683 GCF_021130785.1 Homalodisca vitripennis
GTGGAAGGGGACATCGGGGAGGAACTCAACACTTTGGTGGTGGAGATCCATCGGGCGTTCGTCGCTGCGTTACCGGCAGAGGACAAACGCAGGCCCGGACGCAGCAACACAACAGCTAGGGATGAGCGCACCAAGAGGCGCATCACCCGTTACGCCCGCACCCAGGAACTCTGGAAGAGGAACCCGTCCTAACTCGCCGAGATGGTCCTCAAGGATAACCTCGGGGACCTCGCATCTGATGAGCCAAGGGCGGAGCCATCCCCGAGAGGCGACCATTGACCTCTACCAGAGTCTCTGGGGCACAGCTAGCGACTGCGTGCCGGGCCTGCCAGAGAGGGACCCGAGGCGCGATGGTGAGGTCAATCCCTTCACCACCGCGGAGGTCCTCAAGCGAATCAAGCGCCTGAAACCAGGAGGCGCCCCCGGACTGAACGGTGTCACTAAACGAGGGATCACCAGCTAACCCGCAGGCGGCCGGCACATTCACCGTCCTGTTCAGGGGCGTCTACCCGTCAGCGTGGCATACGAACAAGACCACCCTGATCCCCAAGAGGGGAAAAGACCTCTGCAGCGCGGCAAACTGGCGCGCCCCATCACCATCGCGTTAACCGCCCGCATCTTCAGCTCGGTGGTGGAGAGGAGGATCCTGGGGCAGGTAACCCTGACCGAAAGGCAGCGAGGGTTTTGGCCCGGCAACGGCTTCCATATGAAACTACCTGCTCATGGACCAGGCGGTGAAGCATGGAAAGAGAAGTCGTCTCGTCTTCGTGCTGCTGGATGTGTCAAAGGCCTTTGACACCGTGTCGCACAAGGCGATACAACGCGTGCTGCGCAGCCATGGCGTGCCGCGATGCCTGTCCTCCATCGTGGGCCTGATATACGCCGGCGGGACCACCACCTTGGGAACCCTCGGAGTGGCCATCCTCCTGAGGAGGGGGGTCAAACAAGGAGACCCCCTATCGCCCCCTTCTCTTCAACCTGGCCATCGACCCCCTGCTGGAGATACTTGCGGAGCGGAACCACGGGTTTACCATCGGGTGGGAGAGGCTGGGCTGCTACTGCATACGCAGACGACGTTACCCTCCTCGATGACTGCATGGATTGGATGCGGGAGATGCTTACCCACCACCTCTGAGTAAACTTGCATCCGTGGGCCTGGAGCTGTTTGCCGCTAGGTTATATTTTTTTCTAGAAAAAAAGAAAACATGGCGTCAAGGGGAGACACCATGGTTTAACATGAGGCCTTCGGGCAATACCGTTTTCACCCTAGGAAGCAGCCCCTCTGGAACGATGTAGGGTGTGGGAGCCTAACCACTCCCACACCTGAACAGAACCCTTCAGTTTTTGACAATAAGAATTAAGCCCTCGGACTCCAGTAAGGACGCGCTCCCCGCGGTTTACAGGGACGTGAGCGCTTAGCACCACAGACAAGACTCGAACTCGGGGCTGCTATGACTGGACATGGGAGGCAACAAAATGCCTCCAATGCCGGTCATGGTTCACCCTCGCGAAAGATCTAACCGATCATCACGAAGATCGACAAGGCGACCACCTGATCAGGTTTCGCTGCACTGAGTACCGGAACATTCTTCAAATCATACCGGGGGTCGTCCGTGCATCTCCTCAAGTGCATGGGGTCTCCCGTTGCCATTGGCTTTCTTTGCCCTGACTGCGGGAGGGCTTTCCCCAACAAGCGAGGGCAGGGCGTTCATCGCAGCGCCTACTACTCTGAGCTGGTGAATGCCGAGTGCCTGAGGGAGGAGATCAGGCGCGCTGCCGGAGCAGCAGCCGAACAACCTCCACCGACAAGGCCGCGGAGCTCCGGATGGGCCGAGGATGAGGACCGGACCTTTATTCGCCGCTACCTCGAATTAAAATCTACCGGGAGGGCCTTGGGGTATTTCCTTTTTGGTATTGCCTATATGCCTTTGGTGGCCTAGAACTCCCCCGGAAAACGGAGCGTCGTTGCTCCAGGCCTAGATGGAGTAACGAAGAGGGCTATTACCGGTTATAGCGTGGCCGGGACCCTCGGTCGGGCAGACCGGCGTGGGTGGCCCTAGATACCATTCGTCTGCGCGCTGAAGTCAAGAAAATCCTGCCCCTCCACCTCACCATCACTGATGGCGCCCTCTAAAATGTGGAAGAGGGACCGGGGTCTCGGTGTCCCTCCACCTCGTGCAACAGGTAGAAATCTGTGCCCTCAGGGCCGGCCTGCAGCTGGTGGCGTCGGAGGACTCCCTGCTACGAGAACTGAGCAGGGAGGCAAGATGGGCGGGTCGCCTAGAGGTGTTGGCGGCGCAACTAGGCCTACAATTCCCTACAACACCTAGGGAAATAGACAGCCGAAAACGTCGGCTGAAAGAGGGAGCGAGGCTAATCGTGGCTCAGGTCTCACAGTGCGTCGGTGTCTTGGATTTTAAAGACAATTTCTGGCTACTGAATTAGGCTGCTCTTAAGCCTGGCCAATTCCATCGACGCCCCTGAAGTTCTGATCGAGAGGGACTCGAACAGGCGTCTAACACACGTCATCGGGGTGTGCATCGCCGGAAAGAGGGCCCGCATAGAGCGCCACAACTGGGTGGTTGCCCGCATCGAGCGATTTTCAGTCGGGAGCAGTCGTTCCACACACCACCGGACCAGTGTGTGCACTGAATAATGGAATAGGACTTCTGTTCTATTATGTTGGTTTTAAGAATGCGAACTAATGATTAATGGGGCAGGCGGGGGCATTCATATTGCGACGTAAGATGTGACATTCTTGGATCGTTGCCAGACCTCCCTAAGCGGAAGCATTTGCCAAGTATGTCCTCGTTAATCAAGAACGAAAGTTAGAGGTTGGAAGGTGATCAGATACCGCCCTAAGTTCTAACCATAAACGATGCCGGCCAGCTATACGCCAAAGTTCCTCCGATGACTCGGCTGTCAGCTTCCCGTGAAACCAAAGCTTTTGGGTTCCGAGTGAAGTTTGGTTGCAAAGCTGAAACTGGAATTGACGGAAGGGTACCGCCAGGAGTGGAGGCTGCGGCTTAATTTGACTCAATACGGGAAACCACACCAGGCCCTGACACCAGAAGGATTGACAGATAGCTCTTTCTTGATTAGATGTGAGGTGGTCCATGGCCGTTCTTAGTTTTATGGAGCGATTTGTCTCGTTAATTCCGATAACGAACGAGACTCTAGCCTGCTAACTAGGCGCCTGCGATCGATAGCCCTATTTTCTTGGCTAGAACACGCAGTTTCGTTTTGCTTACGCCCGGTGAGGCGAAGTGTTTACCATCAGGGAGTCTGCAACGCCCGAGATAGTACCTGGCGGGACCGTAAGGCCGCCGCAGTCGAGCTATTCGAGCCGCCCAGGAGTTTGTGCCGCGTGTGAGCTGCGTACCGGCGGCCACAGAGGACCGTCGGCGAGCTCGCGGCTATGCTGTGGGGTCGAGGACAAGCCCCGAGATCGGTAGCGGGCCGCCAGAAGCCATTTTAAATAAGTTGTAACAGGCCCCTACTGTCCTTTGGGAGGGTTTTGACTACTTTTAATTTTCACTCTCAGGACACCACCACCTCCCTATAAGAGAACTGGAATTTACATGAGACATTCCTGTGGAACGTCCTCGCAAAAACCCGAGTTATATATTGGTTGAACATTTGTTTTTATATATTTTTTTAAATAACCTCGGATTATTGGTGTATTACAAAGTTTAAAGAATAAAAAAGCTCTAGGCGATTTTTTTTTAAAACCCTTATTTACCGAGATACGGTCTTTCAAAAGAAAAATCTGGAATTAAGAAAAAAGTCGGAACTTAGAAAAAAGTTGGGACCTTAAAATAATTTCAGTCATGTCGGTTTGTAAAATAAATTATTACCGATGAAAATACCAATCTGGGGTGTGTGCGGGCAAATTCTGTTGAGCATATTCCAGCATATTCAATAATATGTCTTGTCTTTCTATTATTACTTTTGTATAAACATTTATTTAATTGATATGGTTAAGTGAAAGAAACGCCCATAAGCCCCTAACTTTACCTTTTGTATATTGTAAAAATTTTAAATAAGTAATTTCTATCCACATTTCCACAAACAAGAGCCAGACATCTCGACCCTACCCTATATATTAGTCTTGTCTGGACTTAAAGTGAGTCACTTTTCTAAATAAATCACGAGTTTAAGCTTTGGGTTGAATATATTCGCAGCTTGAAGCTCTCGTCCTCATCACATCCAGAGCAGCAACACTCAGACACAATTCATATAACAGGTTATAACTAAAATCCTGCCGGAACTCATTTTATGTACGTCACTACACTTACTTCTCAATTTAGTATTATAATGTGAATTGCATGAAATCGTGTATCCACTGACAGCTTTAATGACCTTAGTGTTTTGTTACATTGTATAAGCTTTAATTATATTTCGGTTATACTAATGTAGGAGTGTAATTTTCCAGTACACAACTAGATGCAATACAGCTATTTAAATTTTGGAATAAATAATACGTTTAATTGGAATCTTACAAAATATCATAGGTGAATCTCAATTGACCTTCCTAATTATTTTAACTTGGCGGAATTAAATTTGAAGTGATGTGCAATTCACTTGGAAATATAGCTAATTTGTTATTTTACTATTAATTTACTGATTTGTTTAAAGATCAGTCAAACTTCCTACTCACATTAAATCCTAAAATATATTATATTCTGACTTTTTACATAATATAAAACGAACTACACAGAAATAAGGTTATGATTTTATAACACTTGAAGTAAGGACAGATGTTTGTTTATATTTTTAAGCAGCTGATTAGAAAGTGACTAGTCACGCAAGGTGACGTTTGAACAGCAAGTAAAAGCTGTCTCGAGTGACGTCACAATATGGCGTTAACGTCTACGATAGCGGAATATTGCAAGATCTCCTGTTGAAGAGAAAGGCTATGTTTTCCAACAGATTATTTTGCAAATCCTTCTGTATTAAATGACAAGCAATTGACAAGTAAATTGTCAAGTAATAACATTTTAAATGTAATATTAATTTTAATCTATTAGGGATTAATTTTGTTTTGATTTTTTATAACTACATTCCCAACTATGAAAGTATACAGGGATAAAGAAAATATAAACATTCCAAACATTACAGATTATTCGATTTACTCGCATAAGTCCAATAAAACATATTCATCTGCTATTTAATAGAATATTCTTAAAATATTAAGTCTTAAACGGCAACTTAATTAGTTTTCAGAGCACAAGTTACTGATCTTGACTGAAGACAGCATTTAAAGATAATAAATAATGAATTATCAAGCTGTTGAAAGTTTAGGAGGATTAATTCGAGCTTCTCTCAAATTACAGGTTGACTGATCTGCCTCCTAGATGACTTTTTATCTCAACGTTATGCAACTATTTTGTTTACTAAATATTTAAATCAGTTACAATATATTACCAATTACAGCATTTTAAAATTGTACATTATGTTAACCCCATTGCGTTTAATTTAATTGCGTTTACTATAACCGTATGAAAAGATGTATCGTTGTAAAGGAAGACTAAACACTAAATTTATACACTTTAAAGTAAATGTAACTAAGATAAAAAGTTCCCTTCCACAATGGAATTCCGTATTAGTTTCTCTGTATGTTGTACACCAACCATTAAATGTTAAGCAGTTTGTTATCAGCTTCATGTAACAACATCATTTTAATAACATAATTAGGTCATATTTACTTGCATTGTCAAAGGTAATATTTTATACAATTAGCATGCATGGATGCTGAGCACGTTCAAGAAATACCTACAGTAGGGACCACCAGAGAGTGCAGTTGAGAGAGGAGCCTATTTGGCGTGTGACCTTGGAGCAGCCAATGGGACGAGCTAACCGACGTGACGCTGCCAACTTGTTCCCTCACTGTAAAAGCAGTGCGCAGTGCCGGGTGGCAGTTCACATGTTTTTGTGGCATAGTCGCAAGAGCTTGTTTATTCTATTCGTTTCCCCCCCAACTGTCACTCTTTCGTGGCCTCTACTGTAGGTAATCTTAATCATGTTTTACACGTCATAAATCGGCCAAAATACTTGGTACATAAAAGCCGAGCGTTTGACTTAAACACTAATCTTGTATAGCTTTCCATCTTTCTAAAATAGATTTTAAACTAAACAGACGTTTTGGTACGATTAGGAAAAATTGCTAATGAAAATTAGTGAACTAGAACACTTTTTATTAAACCCACCCAATTAGGGTTTATGTTCCATTAAAGACGATCCGTCCATTTTAACCACTATTTTCCATTAGCTGACCTCAGTTGCACGCGGAATCTACCATTGTGGCATGAAAATGTAGTAGTGCCTTTGTTTGTTAATTTCGACAGTGCCCTGCAAAAACCATGAAATTTGGTAAATATGATTATATTTTAGCCCAGAAACGTAATAAGGCAAGATTTTTTTAAAACCGATCTCTAATTCTATCCTACTGGTTACAGACATTTCTATAAGAAATGCATTGGTGCAATCACATCTTTATTGAATGAACCTCTAAAATATATAATTAACTGTTCTATGGAAAAACCTTATTTTGTCAAAGCTATTATATGTTAAATTTACGTAGCTCAAATTTTAAATTTGTTTTGGTTAGCAGTGTTTTAAAGCATAGAATAATCTTTACAACGATACAATTTCTTATGGCAAGCTTTCTAGAATCATTGTTTTCCAGTATACATAGTTATCCAGGTAAAGTCGTTTTAGTATAAATATGGTTTAACTATACTTTGTAGCAAATATTAAGGTGTTCAGTTCACCCTAATTAAACAGAACTAAATAAAACATTTTTAAGTTATTTCTTTCATCCTTTTACCTAAACTATTTAAAGCAATCTACAAGATAATGAAATATCTGTGATCTGTAATACAGAACCTATACTTGAGTCAATTAACCTCTGCTGACACAAGGAGCCGGTGTTTGGAGACAGATTGTGTTATCAAGTATTAGCAGGCTTTAGCGATGACAGGCGGCATCAAATATCCAACCTAAATTACTGCCCTACGTGATTTTTAGCTCTAAGGCAATTATCTCTTACATAAATCGAATTGAATAACTTTTTATTGGCAATTATTGAGTTCGCTTTTAATTGGAACATATTTGTGAGATCCCTTAAACAACGAGTATTAAATAATTATTTATTTGTAAAACTGCTGATTTTACAAAACTTTCTGTATAACTCAAGTTATTTTATATCATGTCATATTTACGCTCAATTTGTAGAAACCATAATGGTCAAGGACTTTTAAAATGAACATTTAATAATAATTTATTAATATTTCGAGTTTTAAGAATTGAATTATACCTTGACATTGAGTATGACATTTTTACTATGGCAGAAAAGAGGCCCAACAGCCTCCATAAGCTACTGTCTTAGTTATATAATACAAAATCTTTTATAAACATATCATTTTGCAATTTGGAATGAACGTAGTTTACAAAACATTCACACTCTTCCACTTATTCCGGAACAAGAATACAAGAAACGGAAGCAGATTATTTGGAAACCTGGTTGTCTTTCAAGTTTCACGTATGCACCTTTTTCATAGACTGGTGTAAATAAAAGTCAATTATAGCACTAGAAATATCGTAAACCAGGAATAGGCGTTTTATTCATGTATATTACTTTACAAACCTACTACAATGGAACCAAACCATCAAGTAAGCAAATAAGCAAACCCAACAGTGGAACCTTTTATAAATTAGACAAGAACTTGGATTTAAAGGTCTAGAATTCTCTTTTTGTTACAGTAACTTATGTAAGTATGCTTTTATATTTTCGTCGTCGTTACAAAATGGTACAATCAACTATAGCGCTTAAATTTGCATTATCCAAAGGTAGTTTTACAGAGGTCAGTAGTTAGTGCATTTTGGCTGAAGTAGTAATCGAAAACCAATGTAGGTATGTTTTCTTAACCAGTGCAACAAGACCAGCTCGATTGTTGTACTATACATAAGATTAGACGGTAATTAGATACTTTTATACATTACCATGATCGTAAAACTAAAACGATATTGAAAAAATGTTTATAAAATCCTATTTTCATAGACTTGTTTAATTAGATTTTGTCTGCTCTCATACTCAAACCTCATTTGGTTTTTTTTGCTTCGATGCTTAACGTTTCCCGAAAAAGTTAATGAATTCATACATGGATTTATGAATGCTGGCAGATCGTGTTCGAGAGACCCGAGTGTTTACTGTTCAGCCTGGTCACAACAAAGATGAAAAACACTGTAAAACCAGTTGGGAGTGAGAGAGATAACGCTATTTGATGTTTTCAATTGCTATTGATTGAAAAACACAAGATTCAAACAGAAGACGTGAAGATAACTATGGCATTAGTCACAAGTGCTCATCACTGGAGGTCCGCACACACAAAAGCTCCAAGATTTTTTTTCACTGTGTTTACTTGTGAATGTACTGACATTGGTAACATCCCCAGTCTTCCACCTTCCTTGGTAAGTTTGACATGTGTATTTGTAGTGCTCTTTGTTCTATGAAATGTCAATTAAAACTCACTTTTATCAGTCTGGAAATTATGCCTGCTTTGTACCAGTTAGGTGTATGCTTGGTTTTCCTAGCTATAAACATTTTATTATCAAAATTTAGGTTGTAAGCCTATCACCACGATTTTTAGTTTTAATTTTGTATGAAATTTTTAGCCTTATATCTTAAGAGTTTCTTGAGAGCTGAGGAAGATGATAGATATCAATTTTATGAAACTTAGTGTTCTATTTTTTATTAAAATGGTCAAATTTTTAATATTCCTCTCCTTATTATTGCACTAATACGAAAATTGTTATAAACATTTTAACAGTTTTTATGAATTTTATAAATAAATATAACTTCTTCACGATACATTATTAGTAATGTATAAAAGAGTGTACCTAATGTATCTTGACACTTAGATATTTTTATTCAGACTACACTAAAAGTGTATCAAAGTTTACCGTGAGAAACTTGTTACAACATATCTATCAATAGTTTTGTGATCCCCCCCCACCATCGACCGGATTACAACATATGTAAGTTATGTATTTATTTTTGATATTAGCACACGATACCGTGAATAGTTCACATAGTTTTTCCACCAATAAATGGAATTTGAGGTAAGCGGAAGTGCCTCTGGTGACATCCGTTTCCGGCTAAACTGCCCACCATATATATCGCTCCGATCCACCACATGAAATAATGCAACGGTTCAGTTATTTTTACGTATTTAATGTAACATTTCTTTTACATTTAACTAAGCCAATCTGATATTACGATAAACTAATAAATATATTATTGTATAATTCTGATAATCCATGTTGGTGACGTATGATTCCATAAAACCTATACTTAATACTTTTGTCCAAAAAAGAGAAAAATATTACAATACTTTCATTTAAAATACGCATAACTTTAAACTTTTACATAATGCTAAATAGAAAAAAGTTACTATACATCGTAAGTTCTGTAAGGTAAATGTGCTTTTCCTCTACCCTCTCTTAATAATATCCAAATTCCAAAAGTGTGAAACTTAACCTGGTATTAATATGTAAGCATATTGTGGTAATTTTAAAGCTTCATAAGTGAGGGAGTGTTTGGGGTGGTTAAAAAACCATGTTTTACCTCATATTCTTTTGTTTGTTATACACTCTGTATACGTTAAGCACTGAAAGTTTTAATTTAATTTCTATATAATGTCGTTAATTGTATTCCAGTAGCTAGAATACAATTGGTATAAATAAGATTAGTTCTTTTTCAAGATCTTAAGTCTCACGCTTATCATTCCTAAAAGTAAAGTTTCGATATATGGTGCTCCATGTTTAAGTAGTGTAATTAGGATATTAGGTTCTTAAAGATTTTAAAGACTTTTAATATAGAAAGTTTAAATTATTTTCTGCCCACCAGTAAAACTGGCTTATAATTTATGGTTTGCCAAAAGCTATTGGTTAAAACTCTGTTTGAATTATCTTTAAATTCATTTTTACAATTAAATTAGTCATAGACCACCGTTGTACTTAATAGAAAGACTGATTAAATTATATTTAGTCACATAGAAACAGTAAGATACCATTATATTTACCTTCTCGTAGTTCTTGAGAAAATTCAAATTCCTTTAAATTTAATGATAAAATCCTTAGTTTAACATTTTAGCTATAAAACTATTACAATACTAATTTTACCCAACCCAAGTTTTAATCAAATCGAGTTTTATAAACTAAAAGAAGCCGATAAATAAATATATACCTATATTTATTAATGACAAAATTGTATTAAGTTGTAAGGGATATTTTGTTTTCTCCAACAGATGTTTAACAGACTAGCTGTTTCTAAAGTAGTCCTAACACTCACTCAAACTTTTAAGTTCAACCAGAAATATATTTTAAAGACAAATATACATCATAACTTAGCGCCTTCACGTAGTGTTTTACTATTTAATATACGTAGCAGTTTTATAATTGCAGTTTATAATGTGCAGGCGCTTTGAAAACGTTTATCATTTGCAGCGCATCCTGGTGGCAAGGTACATCAATGGGCGTAGCATATAAAACTTCTCCGAGAAATAAGAAAATATACATACAACTTTTCATAATGATCGGTCAAATAGTTTACGATTCCATAAAGGACAAACATACAAACATTTATTTTATATACATAAGATGTTGGTAGTTCAGCACAAAATAAACTAGCCATATACAAGCATTTCCTATAGATAAAGACATTTTGATAACATATATTTCATATTTTTATGTCAAATAATTTAAGTGCACACATAATATTCTCATGCCATAGCCCAACTAGTCAAACACAGTGGATATCTTAGGCGTCTTAATCTGTGGAGCCCTAAAAGATTATAGGCGTTATGAAAACTTTCCACCCATAGTGGTTTTTGTAATATGAATGACTTAACACGTTAATTATACAAATATCTGTTAATTTGAAAAACAATAACAATAATAAATCATTGGTTATTGATGATAAAAACGTTTGATCCTCAATCCAACCAATCACGCTGGACCATTTTATCTCATAATGCGCTTATAGGTATGTGGGTCGCTATCCGATTAACAGTCATTGTAACATTCGGTAAATGTACGACCTAATACTTTACTACAAATTCATCCAAACGATTTCATTGTATTTCCATGCAAAATCTTATAATAATGCACTGATGTCAGCACATTTAAACAAATATTACTTTTTGAAACAAATGACATACACTGATAATGTTTGATTAAAAACTATAATTACTTTCCATAAACCCTAAAACTATCAGTATACAGCAGTACAATATAACGAGAGTAAGTAACAAATTGTAGTAATATTTTAACTAGCAGAAGTCCAAGCGCACATCCTTGGGGAATTCCCATTAAAGTAGCTACGAACATATTTTATATTCTATTTCTTTTAAGTCCACAAGTTCTGTATGATTCTTTTCTCGGTTCTTATTAACAAACATATCTTACACTCCTTTTTTAGGTTAGTGCTGCCTACCCTTGTCTGCTTCTGACAATGCACAACTTCGATTATAAAGTAGAGTCAGTAAAGTTTATGGTCTACAATACTTTTTTACCTAAAGTTTAAATTAAATATAAGGACTCAATAACGGCAAACAATCTACACGTAGTTTTAAATTGGCTTTAAGTTACAGTTAGTTAAAAAAATATACCTAAAATTATAGCCTACTTGTATTAAACCTTATATAGGAAAAAGTAAACATTTTACCAAAATAAAATTTGGCTTTGTAAACTACACTTCAAATCCTACAGTGAAAAAAATTCTGCTATCTTCTTGATATAGAGTAGACATAAAAATTTTTTTGTGTTTTTTTAAGTTATTTGTTGGTTCCAATGTGGCATTATGTTTAAACGTATGATTAATTACATGACATGTACGACCGTAACCACCGTCATGATAAGTATAAATCAAATCCATGTGGTTCGTCACTATAAATAAAATATGACTTAACCTCTTAAGCTGATTTTAAATATCAGGTTTTTATTATACTCCAAACAACCAGTGTATTGGTCGATAGGTTATTTTAGTAATAATTTTTCATGTATATTTTCGCATAAAGGGAGTATTACCCAATAATTAAAGTATAATACTTGTTAATTATGAAGTATTTTCTATATCAAAATTTTCTTTCTGTCAAAACACCAAAAGTAAATAATGCGTAGAAAGCAGCAGAGCTTCTTTCTTGAAACTATTTACCGAGCACGGCCTTAATTCCTCGCCCGCCTCTGTGTCTAGCGAGCAATTTTGCGGTTTACATTCTCATCTTGGCGTTGTCTCATCCATAGTTAATGGCGTCTAGGATGTCTCCTAACACGATGTCATAATTGTGACGTTTACCAGCACAAAGTGAAAGTTTATTCCCGAACAAATCCACTGAACAAATTTCCCGAACTGAGACTAAATATTCGCTGATGGACTACTCCCGCTAAACCAACTTTGAGTAGATAGCGACAATCGTTCATATAATTATAAACATGTTTCCCCTATTTGTTGCCCTAAACTGAAATAATTGAAAGTTCAATTCCACTTCTCAGATTTATAGTTGTATGGGATTAAATATAATATATATATATATATATATATATATATATATATATATATATATATATATATATATATATATATATATAAAATTATTTTGTATTTGGCCGTATCTGTCACATATGCGTTTAAATAACCAAACTAACATATGATCGGAAGACCAAATACCTGTCAAATGACTTTTATTTACATTAAATTTGTTTAAATGGCAATAGCCTTATTTAATTTCAATAAAACATTGAATCGAAAAAAGTACTAGCTCCGCCGGGACTCGAACCCGGATCTCTCACTTGCCGGGTGAATGTGCTACCATTACACCACAGAGCCCTCACTTTTTACGGTTAAATTATTTTGTATTTGGCCGTATCTGTCACAAATGCGTTTAAATAACCAAACTAACATATGATCGGAAGACCAAATACCTGTCAAATGACTTTTATTTACATTAAATTTGTATAAATGGCAATAGCCTTATTTAATTTCAATAAACATTGAATCGCAAAAAGTACTTGCTCCGCCGGGACTCGAAACCGGATCTCTCACTTGCCGGGTGAATGTGCTACCATTACCCGAAAAGAAAAGAAATGAATGGAAAAGAATGAATTTTGGTTATGAGAACCGTGAAATAATATTTAAGAGGCTCGATTAAGAAGGACCACTTCACACTAGGCAGTGAAGACGCCGAACACAATTATTTTAACAAGAGTTCACTAGGTTACACATAATGAGTTTATGAACAGTGCATATTCAAATAAAGTTTAGAAATTAAACAGTTACCTTTGTTTTCATGAGAGGTACCTAACCGTAGTCTGCTGTTGTGGAGGGCCAGGTTGTGATCAGTAAGTGTGGAAATAGGCTGCAGCAGTCTTGTAGGCAGGCCGTGAAGACGGAAGATGTCCTTCACGGATTCACTCACGCACAATACGACCGCAAACGAATAGTTCATAACACTGTGGCCAGTCCTGTAGAGCACGGTAGACGCGGGTGTCCGGGAGCAGAGACGTTCTGGTAGAGATTGCCAATCCAGAGCACTGACTTTTAATGTTAATGTAAATGTACAACAAATAAAAATAAACTAATATTTTAAGTGAGAGAGTAACACATGGGGGAGAGAGTAAGTATGGTCAGCAGTGGCTAGAGAGTACATAAGTGCCCCAGGCGGGACCGAGAGTATAACGAGCAAGCGTGCCGTCGCTTGCAAGGTGGGCAATTGATAAGTCAACCGTTGTGATTGGTTGGTGAGTTTACAGTAAACAGCTGATTCGGGAAACAATGGTTCATTGGTCTGTCACTGTACGTGAATATTTTAATCCAGTAAGAAATGGTATTGTAGGCACTAGGCCGCAGAAAGAGATATAGAATTAACGCAGTATATACAGTTTAGTAAAATAAAGGCAAATATAGAGTATAAGTTGCACAAAAAATATATACATAATTATTATTCAATAAAAGTAGCCTTTTCATATTAGGCAATAAAAAACAAGTTATTTAATGCAATAAATACTTAACAACCACAGAGCCCTCACTTTTACGATTAAATTATTTTGTATTTGGCCGTATCTGTCACAAATGCGTTTAAATAACCAAACTAACATATGATCGGAAGACCAAATACCTGTCAAATGACTTTTATTTACATTAAATTTGTATAAATGGCAATAGCCTTATTTAATTTCAATAAATATTGAATCGCAAAAAGTACTTGCTCCGCCGGGACTCGAAACCGGATCTCTCACTTGCCGGGTGAATGTGCTACCATTACACCACACAGCCCTCACTTTTTACGATTAAATTATTTTGTATTTGGCCGTATCTGTCACATATGCGTTTAAATAACAATTATATATATATATATATATATATATATATATATATATATATATATATATATATATATATAGTGTGTATCAAAAATGAATGACCTGATTTTAAAACTCAATATCTATTGCTAAATATGTACTACAAAAATAATATTTATTGCAAAAATACTCACAAAATCTTAAAGTTTTAGGTATGTTATTACAAATGTTGTATATGTCCACCAACAGCAGCACGAACAACATCCAGAAGATAGCTAAATTCCTCATAAACCTTACACAACGTATCTGCGTTCACAGACCTTACTGCGACAGTTATTCTGTTCTTTAGTTCTTCGATGTCATGAGTTAGAGGGGGAACAAACACTTTTTCCTTCACATATCCCCACAAGAAAAAATCGCATGGGGTCAAGTCTGGTGATCTTGGACGCCAAGAATGAAGGGCATTGTCTCGAGGTCCCGTGCGCCCTATCCAGCGGTGGGGCAGAGTGTTGTTGAGAAGCTGCCGAACATTGTTGTGCCAGTGAGGCGGAGCTCCATCCTGTTGGAAAATGAACCTAAAACTTTAAGTTTTTGTGAGTATTTTGCAATAAATATTATTTTTTGTGGTACATTTTTAGCAATAGATATTGAGTTTTAAAATCAGGTCATTCATTTTGATACACGCTGTATTTATTTATTTACTGTACATTTACCTATAGCATTGTTATATACACTACATTTTAGTACATAAGACATAGTAATGTCCATCCAAATAGCTTAAATTAAATATTTAAAAATATTTTCATTTTATCACATAAACCATAAGTTATCTACGTTTTCATTTTGAAATATTAATGCAATGCCAGTGCTCACTATACAATGAAGCGTGCATACGCTTGTATGTTGTTAATTTCTTTGCTTTTATAATCATAAAGGTCTGTATTATTGGATAAAAATAATACGTCGAAACTATCATAAGATATCATGTATTCATTTAACAACTATTTATTTTAAACTTTTAAAAGTTTGGTTTTACTTTTTTAATTTCTCTAATAAAACACTGTTATACCTTGTTTTATGCTAAAATAAATATAATCTCATTATTTTTTACAAATAATCCTCTAATAAATTTAATTATAAATACATGTATACAGCTTCAACGTAGCTTTTGTGTTTAGAGATGTTATAATTACATGACTTGTAAGTAACGTTAAAAGTTGTATTTATTTGTTTCAATTTTCGTCAAAATATCACAATAAAGGTTTTTCTATTACAAACCACCATAGTTGAAGTTATGCAGTGTTTCCAAACAATTCTCAATTTATATTTACAATATGTTACTATAAATCTAAAAAAGTCTAAGGAACTTTTATATACATTTTTGTATGTTTTTGTTTGGGTAATATGTTTTCTGTTGTGACAAAATCAGTTGTAGTTTGTACATGATTATGAAATATCGTTTATTGGATTGTTAATTATGAAACTTGTATTTTTAGCAATTAATTGAATGAAATTATCATTTAGAATTAAAGAAATACGCGAATAAACATTTATAGCATATTACTGAATATGTTTTGTGATTCTAGATTTGATGTCATCCTAGATACGTATTTAACTAACGAAAACCTTTCAAATTAAAAACTATTATTTAGAAAAACTACTTTACATCCATCAAGCTCGGTCATCCATACTACAAAGCAGATTTTTTTTTTTCAAAAATAGTAACCAAATGTACTATAAATCAAAGCTTGTGAAGGACACAAGAAGGAAATTGGATCACGTCCGGAAGGCCATCTCACACCTGGAATGGAATCAGTGACGCGATATTTGTGACGTCATGAATCTACACGTCACAAATATGTTATTACTAATAAAAATATAAGTACGCTAGAGTATTAGTCGCGTAACAGACTGTGCCGAGGTTGCTTGCAAAATTCCATCTCTATATTTAAAATTCTAAGCCCTCATTCACTCAAACACTCATCAATAATTCACCGACTACTCAATCTCCGTGAAAGTTTTAAATTTGCACACGTATGCCTCATGATTTAAAGAGAAAAAGTCAAGCATTTTCACACAGTTCTACGAAACATAGGGGTTGGTTAAAATGGGATTGCAAACCTTAAGAGAACTAAATTTTGTTTCAAATTCTCAATTTCCTATGAAGATGAAATGTGACACACACGTGTACTATATACTCAACAGACAAATAGAAGGTGGTGCTCGAAGAACCCTCATAGGGGTGAACTTGGATTACAAAATATTATATTTCTTTCCAATGTTCTAGGATGATTAAATATTACATAATTACATTCCTCACGGCTAACATAAAATATTAAAGCATTTTTATATAGATAAATTATTCTTAGGGATTAACATGGACTGCAACCCTAAGATGACAATATTTTTATTTTGCCACTTCATGCCGTTGGGAGAAATTAAATTTCATACACATGTTTCTCATAACAAAAATACAAGAACACTTTCGTGAAAATCATATATCCATAGTGGTTGAAACAAAGTTGCAACCTCTACAGTAACAACATTTTATTTTCATCTGATAAATTTTCTAGAGAAATTAATAATGTGGCACATGTGTGTCTTATGTTTTCAAGATAAACATTTAAAAAATCATGGATATTAATGGCCGGCAGGGGCTACAATAGATTTTGCAAACTCTATAAAAATTAAATTTTTTCTGTTTTAAAATTTCTGCTGTACTATATATACAAATTCATACACATGTTTCACGTCTCATACAAGGAAAACACAAAAGCATGTCCATCAAGATGAACCACCAATGGGTGTTTAAGTAGAGCTGAAACGCCAGAAAAATTTAAAATGAAGTTAATGTAATGAAAATAACTAAAACCCTTTAAATTAAAACTTTTTATTACATACACGTGTTTCGGTTTTTTAACCATCTTCAGTGTACATTAACCTCTAAATAAATAAATAAATAATAAACAATGAGATATACACATGTGGACCTTTTAAACATATGTTAAATTTAAATGACACAGTTGTAATTTTCTTATTAGTAATCTGTATTTAATATTTTAATTTTTTCAAAAATTGGATTTGTCTTATTTTTCAGATTACTATTTAAAATGTTATGAGGATCTTTATTATAATTTAGATAAATGTGTAATTCTTCTTTTGTGTTTAACTTCTCTCCTTTCCTTTCGATATCTAAAATTTCCATGTTCTTTTCAATATTTGTGTAGTTATGGTCAGTCTCCAATAGGTGTTCAGCAAAATTTGATTTTATTGTAGACATGTTATTTGTTTTTAAAGCTTGTATGTGTTCTTTAAACCTTTTATTAAAATTTCTTCCAGTTTGCCCAATATAATAGCTTTCACAGTCACTACAGTTAATTTTGTATACTCCAGATTGTTTGTATAATTCCTGTTTGTCATCATTTTGGTTGACTTTGTTTTCAATAAGTTTAAATGTATTATTTCTTGTTTGGTGACTGATGGAGAATTTTGAATTTTGAAAGGTTTTTCGAACAGCTTTGTTTAATTTAGTATTGAATGGTACACATATATATTTTTGAATTTCTGTAGTATTATGATTAGGTAGTATTTTGTTGGTTTTATTAATTTTTCTTGTTTTCTTCTTAATCATTTTGTCTACAATTTGGGGTTGATATCCATTTTTGACTGCTAGGTATTTTATTATTTTTATTTCTTTATTTTTATTTTCATCACTCATTGGTATATTTAACATTCTGTTTACCATTGAGTGAAATGCTGCTAATTTGTATTTCCAAGGATGGTTAGAGGATGATGGTATTAGAAGATCTGTTTGGGTTGTTTTTCTATAAATTTCAAATGAGTGCTTTCCATTAAGATTAGAAATACTTATATCAAGAAAGTTAATTTTGACTTTTTGGATTTCTTTAGAAAACTTAATTGTTGGTGATATAGAATTGAGAAATGTTAAAAAAGTGTTCTGCCTGGTTCTCATCTCCATTGAAAAGACATAATATATCATCCACATATCTAAACCAATAAATTATTTTGTCTTTAAATGGATTAGTGTCACTCATTATTTTGTTCTTTTCTAAATGTTGCATATATATATTTGCAAGAAGGCCTGAGAGAGGAGATCCCATTGCCAACCCATCTTCTTGTTTGTAAAAGTCCTTATTGTATTGAAAATAATTTTGATTAACAGTTGCTTTTGTCAATGATAAGATATCGTCAATTTCATTCATATCTAGTTTACTGTATTTTATTAGATTATCTTTTAGGATTTGAATTGTTTCTTGTTTTGGAATGTTTGAGTACATATTGTTAACATCAAAAGAAATGAAGAAAGAGTTTAATGGAATTTGAATATCTTGAATTTGATTTGCCAGATTACTTGAATTTGATATACTGTAATTATTTTCAAAATGTATGTGGGTTTTTTATTTTGTTATTTAAAAATTTACATACCTTGTAAGTAGGAGAGTTACGAAAGTTTACTACTGGTCTAATTGGAATATCTGGTTTATGTGTCTTAGGTTGACCTTTTAGAGTAGGAGCTTTTGGATTTGTCATTTTGAGTTGGTATTGTTCTGCTTTTGATAAACTTTTGCATTTACTTATTGTGGCATTTATAATTTTTGTGTATTCTTGAGTTGGATCCTTTTTTTAAATTTTTAATTTTGTTGCTGTCAATGAATGTTTCAACTTTTTCTTGATATGTTTGACTGTCGATAACTACTACAGTATTCCCTTTGTCAGCTTTTGATATTATACAATTATTTTCTTTTAGTTTTCTTGATATGGATGTTACTAACTTCATATCATTGTTTGACGTTTTTTATTGATTTGGGATTTTGTACTTTTAAATTACTTTTGTTTAGTTCATGGATAAGATTGTATCGGAAAGGTTCTTGGAGTTCTGTGTCTGTTTTCTTTATGGCTGTTTCTAAATTGATTAGATCATCTTTGATTGTTTGAATTTTATGGTCCAGATTAATATTATATTTGAGTGATTTGTCCAATAGGGCCAACTCCTCAGCATTAAATTGGATAGATGATAAGTTTTTTATTCTTGGGTAGAAATCTTCATTATCATCAAATGTATAGTTTTTTGAATTATTTTCTTCCTGTGAGTTAATCAATTTATTAATCTTATTAAGATGGACCTGTTTTTTTCTTTAAAATAATAGGTTTGATCCATTGTTGTGTATTAATATTAATTTCTTCAATGGTCTCTTGGTGAAATGTTAATTTGATTTCTGTTCTAATATCTTCAATTGATCTGACTATTATGTTCATTTTTGCATATAAACTGTTAATTTCTTCTTTTATCCATATTATTTTCCCTCTTTTTAATGCTTTTAGCGCAGCTCTTGATGTAGATTTAGTTTTTAATTGAACATAATTTGGAATAATATTTTCACTCAGGGCATAACTTATTAAACTGTATATCTTCTCTTACCTTTGCCAACTTAAGTGAGAGGTATTTGTATTTGTGGACAATGGATTGGTTGTTAGTCATATTTGTTATGTTATTAACTCCACTTATAGGGTTATCTATTTATATTAATGTAATGAAAATAACTAAAACCCTTTAAATTAAAACTTTTTATTACTTTGTTTATTATTTATTTATTTATTTAGAGGTTAATGTACACTGAAGATGGTTAAAAACCGAAACACGTGTATGTAATAAAAAGTTTTAATTTAAAGGGTTTTAGTTATTTTCATTACATTAATATAAATAGATAACCCTATAAGTGGAGTTAATAACATAACAAATATGACTAACAACCAATCCATTGTCCACAAATACAAATACCTCTCACTTAAGTTGGCAAAGGTAAGAGAAGATATACAGTTTAATAAGTTATGCCTGAGTGAAAATATTATTCCAAATTATGTTCAATTAAAAACTAAATCTACATCAAGAGCTGCGCTAAAAGCATTAAAAAGAGGGAAAATAATATGGATAAAAGAAGAAATTAACAGTTTATATGCAAAAATGAACATAATAGTCAGATCAATTGAAGATATTAGAACAGAAATCAAATTAACATTTCACCAAGAGACCATTGAAGAAATTAATATTAATACACAGCAATGGATCAAACCTATTATTTTAAAGAAAAAACAGGTCCATCTTAATAAGATTAATAAATTGATTAACTCACAGGAAGAAAATAATTCAAAAAAACTATACATTTGATGATAATGAAGATTTCTACCCAAGAATAAAAAACTTATCATCTATCCAATTTAATGCTGAGGAGTTGGCCCTATTGGACAAATCACTCAAATATAATATTAATCTGGACCATAAAATTCAAACAATCAAAGATGATCTAATCAATTTAGAAACAGCCATAAAGAAAACAGACACAGAACTCCAAGAACCTTTCCGATACAATCTTATCCATGAACTAAACAAAAGTAATTTAAAAGTACAAAATCCCAAATCAATAAAAACGTCAAACAATGATATGAAGTTAGTAACATCCATATCAAGAAAACTAAAAGAAAATAATTGTATAATATCAAAAGCTGACAAAGGGAATACTGTAGTAGTTATCGACAGTCAAACATATCAAGAAAAAGTTGAAACATTCATTGACAGCAACAAAATTAAAAATTTAAAAAAGGATCCAACTCAAGAATACACAAAAATTATAAATGCCACAATAAGTAAATGCAAAAGTTTATCAAAAGCAGAACAATACCAACTCAAAATGACAAATCCAAAAGCTCCTACTCTAAAAGGTCAACCTAAGACACATAAACCAGATATTCCAATTAGACCAGTAGTAAACTTTCGTAACTCTCCTACTTACAAGGTATGTAAATTTTTAAATAACAAAATAAAAACCCACATACATTTTGAAAATAATTACAGTATATCAAATTCAAGTAATCTGGCAAATCAAATTCAAGATATTCAAATTCCATTAAACTCTTTCTTCATTTCTTTTGATGTTAACAATATGTACTCAAACATTCCAAAACAAGAAACAATTCAAATCCTAAAAGATAATCTAATAAAATACAGTAAACTAGATATGAATGAAATTGACGATATCTTATCATTGACAAAAGCAACTGTTAATCAAAATTATTTTCAATACAATAAGGACTTTTACAAACAAGAAGATGGGTTGGCAATGGGATCTCCTCTCTCAGGCCTTCTTGCAAATATATATATGCAACATTTAGAAAAGAACAAAATAATGAGTGACACTAATCCATTTAAAGACAAAATAATTTATTGGTTTAGATATGTGGATGATATATTATGTCTTTTCAATGGAGATGAGAACCAGGCAGAACACTTTTTAACATTTCTCAATTCTATATCACCAACAATTAAGTTTTCTAAAGAAATCCAAAAAGTCAAAATTAACTTTCTTGATATAAGTATTTCTAATCTTAATGGAAAGCACTCATTTGAAATTTATAGAAAAACAACCCAAACAGATCTTCTAATACCATCATCCTCTAACCATCCTTGGAAATACAAATTAGCAGCATTTCACTCAATGGTAAACAGAATGTTAAATATACCAATGAGTGATGAAAATAAAAATAAAGAAATAAAAATAATAAAATACCTAGCAGTCAAAAATGGATATCAACCCCAAATTGTAGACAAAATGATTAAGAAGAAAACAAGAAAAATTAATAAAACCAACAAAATACTACCTAATCATAATACTACAGAAATTCAAAAATATATATGTGTACCATTCAATACTAAATTAAACAAAGCTGTTCGAAAAACCTTTCAAAATTCAAAATTCTCCATCAGTCACCAAACAAGAAATAATACATTTAAACTTATTGAAAACAAAGTCAACCAAAATGATGACAAACAGGAATTATACAAACAATCTGGAGTATACAAAATTAACTGTAGTGACTGTGAAAGCTATTATATTGGGCAAACTGGAAGAAATTTTAATAAAAGGTTTAAAGAACACATACAAGCTTTAAAAACAAATAACATGTCTACAATAAAATCAAATTTTGCTGAACACCTATTGGAGACTGACCATAACTACACAAATATTGAAAAGAACATGGAAATTTTAGATATCGAAAGGAAAGGAGAGAAGTTAAACACAAAAGAAGAATTACACATTTATCTAAATTATAATAAAGATCCTCATAACATTTTAAATAGTAATCTGAAAAATAAGACAAATCCAATTTTTGAAAAAATTAAAATATTAAATACAGATTACTAATAAGAAAATTACAACTGTGTCATTTAAATTTAACATATGTTTAAAAGGTCCACATGTGTATATCTCATTGTTTATTATTTATTTATTTATTTAGAGGTTAATGTACACTGAAGATGGTTAAAAACCGAAACACGTGTATGTAATAAAAAGTTTTAATTTAAAGGGTTTTAGTTATTTTCATTACATTAATATAAATAGATAACCCTATAAGTGGAGTTAATAACATTAAAATGAAGTGTTTAAGTGAGGAATGATGCAAACAATAGGTGTTAAAAATTAATTTCCCCTCTCAGTTTTTAAAAGTTCATAAACTCAGTCATAAAAATCTCTAAAAGTTCCAGACAACTCGCACTCAATTTAAATAACTTTCAATTTCTGACATTTAAAGTTATACAGTATACAGATTCTGTCAGCTGTTTCCTGGTTTAAAGCAACTTTGTTTATGTAACTTCTTTTTATATTTATGAACAAATAAAAAAATAAAACCATAAAGCTTATTTAAATAAGGAAAATACACTAGTATTGGAGCTAAAGTTAATCGGAAGTCCTAGTTATAATGGCAAGTGAATATTTCGGAAAATAGTATTTTATTGTGATAATTTAATATGTTTAACTTAAAACTGTGAAATTAAATCAGTTGAAGAATGAAAATGAATTAATTACACATCTTTTGATTATAACCTGGCATCGAATGGGATGTAGAAATTATTTGCACTTTCAACATGAGTATTAATAACCAACACTCTAAGTAATAGCCATTGTTAATTTACGTTTACACATTTACTTTTATTTAGAAAGGAAATAATATTTTAAACGTATACAGAAAGGTAAGAAGTATTTATTGCATATTATGTACTATACGTATTTTACATGTAATTTAATTTCAATTAAAATGATATCCAAACTTATCTTGTCTTAATTAGTTCAATCATTCACGATTAATCTTATTTATTAACTCATTTGAAGTTACAAAATTTCAAAGTGGATAGAAATATTATTCAATTAAATTGTTATTGGTATTTATTGTATATACACAATTTTTCATACGTGAAAGAAAGTTAAATTATTTTATTTAATGGTAGGAAATACATTAAAATTATTTATTAATATAGTGCGGTTGAAATGTAATATCCTTCCCTACCAAATAGTGGTAGATAATAGCTCAGCTGGAATCATAAGAAAGGTGTATTAAACATCACGTGACATTATTAGTTGGTATGTGGACGAGATCTTTTGAAAGCGTTTTTATTCACACATAACTCTCGTCATAACTTTTATATGGAGTCTTTAAAAAATCCCAGAATATTCAGAACATTATTTACTTTAATTCGAATAAATTGGTTTGAGTTCAGTGGTAAAATGTTTTCAGGTTTATTCGTAAAAAGTATTTTTGTCGTTGAAAGTAAAACGTCAAAGCATATAAACAAATAAAACTATTTTTATTTTCCAGTAAATGTTTAGGTAAAATAAAGTGGTCGGTGTTCTTATTGGTAGGTATGGAATAGGGTAAAATGAAGCTGAAATTTGACTAATCTTTTATATTTAAAGAAGCTTAACTTTGTATTCCTGCAACTATGTTCCTATTAGTATACGTTAAGCTCCATTTCACCTTCCGCTTAGAGAATAATCCTGAAACTTGAACAGCTTGATTCCTGAAATGTGTAGTTCACATAGTCCAAAGAGAGGTCCATAAAAGACGTTGAAAGTCAAATTCTTTACATCGTTTCGGAAACAGAGACACCTGAGCTACAAAGATGCTCAGTCTGATGCCAAACAGCTATCTAAAACTCTAGATGAAGAAGTATTCTCATTGTATCATCAGGTGGAAAATTGATTACACAAAAATATTTTGAACACTATCCCAAAGCTCGACGGAGAGAAAAAAGTTTTTCTACACAATATATTCGCATTAAATCAACCCTTCCCACTAAATCTTTATTCAGTGAAGGGTTAATCATTTGCAGTGTGCAAGTCTACGGCAAGTAATGTCTTTCATCACTGTCATTTGTTTTAATCAATAGAAAGTAATAAATTAAAGTAGATTTTTGTGTTGGTCTGTTTGTGCATCGATATTTTATAAACTATTCAACGAATTACAACCAATATACTTCACGGTCGGCTTGGTATTGAACTGGGATAGGTTGCTAGGTATAATACATCAATATTTTAATCATATAAAGTTGAGAAAAATGTGTATATGTCCAAAATTGATATTTTGAACATATCATTCTTTATATCGATTAATATGTTTACGAATGGCTGTGGACCGATTT
This sequence comes from Homalodisca vitripennis, assembly GCF_021130785.1. Classification (NCBI taxonomy): domain Eukaryota; kingdom Metazoa; phylum Arthropoda; class Insecta; order Hemiptera; family Cicadellidae; genus Homalodisca; species Homalodisca vitripennis. The sequence continues at coordinate 24,854 of NW_025776398.1, forward strand.
AGTTAATTTTGGTATTGAAACATTTTTAGATGTCCCAAGAAAGTTGTAAGAGTGAGAAATATTTGTCAGAATATTTTAAAAGTTAACATATGTACAACATGTAATAAAAAGTTAACTAAGCCGAAAAAACTGTTGAAACTCATCTAAAGTTCACTAAATTCGCAAAAAAAAACATTTGTTTACATTTAATTTAATAAATATTACACCAATTCCACCATCAAAATAACATTTAAATGGTGACGACTACTCTAGGTTATTGAAGTCAACCCACAAGTCTATGAGAGCATCAGAGTTTACACACTTTAAATCTATTTAAAATTACTACTTAACACTTCAATAAACAAACATTTTGTAAACATTGTTTTGTGACGGCAAAATGATATATTTATGGAATTCAAAAACTGGTTTAAAATTTTACACTTATAATCTTGAACACATAGAATAAAAAAAAGCAACGGAGATAAAAATATGAGTTGATCATGCCGTTTCTCACACAACCCTCTTCTTCAAGTAAAAATATATAAAAGTAAGTTCAAGCACAGCCTATAATCTAATCGGAAAACAATCAATCATCTACATAACCATTATATATATTAAGACAGCTGAAAAGGATATAATTATGACTTATGTGTCTGACGGGTAGCTTTACTTACTATACGACTGTTTTTAAACATAAGTGTGTTAAGCTTAAGTCGATTGTTTGAGATAATGGTCAGTTGATAGTTTTAAGGCTTTCAAAGTACAGATAGAAAATCATGTTACAATGGACGATGCCAAAATTTGCCGTCAATTTTAGCAGGATATCTATGGATTTGACATTTTTCTTACAATTAAACTCTACATAGCCAATATCAATTTTGATTATGCTCTATATATCTATATTAAATTTTTCTGAGCATCAGCAAAGTCTATAAATCATACAAAGTGGTATGAAGTTATAGTATTATTTCAATTTATGTCGTAATTTATAAATAAGTGCCTTATGAATTAATGTGCTTTCTTTAATTTAATTCCTTTTGTTTGTGTTAAATGATAAAAATATAGAAAATATGCCGTCTCCAGATGACTAGAAAACAAGTTATTAGTGAGCAGCTGATTGGCCAATTATGCAATTAATATAAATTGATATTCCATTTGTATTTGTTAAATAATATGATATATTTAAATACATTTCAATAAACCGAGCAAAACTAACCTAAGTCAATACTGTAGTGTGTAGGAAACTAAAGGTTTACTTTGTTTGGTTTTTTGATGTTTAAATATTTCTTACCTTCAAACAGTTTTAGTAAGTGAAATTTAGACAAACGCCTAACTAAAATGTGACTTCGTTACTTTATTAGCCTTAAAAATTAATTTATGTGTTTAGTTAGTATGTTAATAACAATAGACAGAGTAGTTTTAATAAAATATATGATGAATAAAATACTTCGACTGATATAACCGTTCCGAGTGTCAAGGGAGGTCGTAAATGGTTATTGCAGTTCCATGTTTGTTCTCTTTAGCAGATAACCACTGCATGCTGTCAATTCTGTAAAGTGGATTGAATATGAATATAGTGTATTTACGAAAAGAGGAAAAAAGGGGACAATAAAGACCAAATGCTAAGAGCTGGGAGGATTATTTACATTTGTTCCCCAGTTGTATTGATACAGCAGAAATTGAACCTTGCTCGTCTCTCGTGTTTTTTAATTTACTGTTGTTTACACAAAAGTGTTTTCAGGTAGCTCTTTTTGCGAGCCAACAGTGACAACGTAGATCAAAAGGAACCTTGTGGACTACTTTGAGGTTAACATATACTCGACTTTCAATAGTTCACACCTCCAGTGTATTTCTGTTACAACTAAAAGGTCCTTCAGTTATCGCTCTGATATTAGGATTAATTTAATGAGTATTAGCGTGTGCGAAATATCTCTAGAAGGAATTGACTTATAGAATTAAAAATTTGCATGAAATTCATTTCTATATAGAAAACCCACTTCAAAAATGATACATTTCACTCAATGGGATTTTGCTGTCCGTCAACAATAATTTTTTAATGGTCTTATGGGTAACCGTGATAGTAATGCGAAAATCGTAGAATAAATTAATTTTAAACAAACAGTGTACAACGATATGACATACCAAATAGTAATATTAGAATGAATTTTGGTTTTAAAATTTTGCGTACAACTCCATTCAAGCCTATTGTTAGGCTACACATTATGTGGCGTACTCCTATATTGTCCTTGAAATTAACTCATAACATTTTTCAAGTATTAAGTTTATTATTACCTACAATAGCTAATACATTTTTATTTAATCTCTTCCTTACATTAATGTGTATATTTACTAGGATCGTGTTTTTTCTTTTTTCTTCCACCGTGAACTTCGTATCTGAAAATCTTGTACGTGGGCTATTTGTTCAGATAATTAACTTGTGTATTACGTAAAATAATTCTTTTAACAATAGTGAATACTGTGGGCTAGAAAAGTACGCATTGGTATTTGGAGCTGCAAGGTCATATTTAGCTTTTTTTATTTTTATCTTTTGTAATTTGCAAAATACTTTTCGTGTTGTCACAAGAAACACGCATTTTACTATAGATAGTTATAAAACTTTCTCACTTTTCTTATTTGTAATTTGAAGGATTGATTGATTGGTAATTTGAGGATGCATAAATTGAGGGTGGAATAATGCAAACCAACAAAAGGTTTCCTTAAACACAAAAAGAATTCTACGAAGACTGTCGAAATGTATTCCTTCAGGTCTGAGATGCTTTTAGTCCTTCATTGTCTTAACATAAGAGCACCCTCTGGCACCTAACTACATTTAGAAATATTACTTACGTAGCTTGTATTTATCTTGATATTAATAAAATTTATAAGTGAGTAATACAACATTATGTAATTTGGTATGCCGAATACATAAATCAGTAAATTATTTTTGAAATTATATCAAAATATAATGTTATAGATTTTCACAAAGATTAACCCAATTATTTTGTATATAGCCAATGTTCTCATTACATGGATATGTGTGTGTGTGTGTGTGTTTACTCCTGACTCATAGTCTGTAATAAATTGTATATACTGTATATATATATATATATATATATATATATATAATATATATATATATATATATATATATATATATATATATTCAGGGATAAATTTACCTCAAAATGGAAGTTATTATGAAAAATCATGTGACGAGGTCTCTCACCATTTATTCAACATACTCGTATTACAGCAGTTATTGTAGATAAAAAAATATGGTTTTAACAAAGGAAGAAATTATTATAGATTTTTTTAACGCATAGGTAACTTGGTACTTATTTTTACAGTTTTATAAACATTCGATATCAATTGAATAAACGTAATAAAGACCACATATCTTAATGCTGTAACTGTGTTACAAAAACATTTCTAAACAAATTTAAATGTTTAAATTTTTTATCTTCGTAAAACACACTATGCATATTATTTATGACTAACATTATAAATGTTAAACAAGTGTATTATTTTACATTCGTAAAAAAATCAGTATATCTTCTTATTTAACAGTGTATAGTGATATGTCCAGAATGTTATTAAATTTTTATTGAATTACCTAAGCATTAAGTAATAAAATTTAAGTTTCACTAATTAAAATTTAAGAAATATTTTGTAAATATAAAACGAGATTAATCTAAATTGAAATATCGATATAAATTACTAAGCTCAAAATCCAATTCCCTTAAGATATTTTGTCTTTCGTGTCACGAAAAGCTTAAGGAAGGGATTCCTCGATTTGCCTAACAAAGGCTCCCTCAGGGGTTTGTTGTTAAACAATTATTTTTTTTCTGCGTTCGGAACACCCTGAGAGAAATACTTAATGAGCAATAAAACTCCACTTTGAGCGAATAGGTTTAGTTTAAAGGCTTATGTGCTCTCTAGATGACTTATATTAAACTAATGGAAAAAATAGGAAGGAGCGAAAATAATTCTTTTAATATTTAAGTTATCCATAAATTTTATGTAACTTATATGTACATAAATTATTAATAACATTTAGTTTAATTAAAACATTAAATCATTTGCTGTTTTATCACCTTAACAGTTTATGTTGTGTTTAAAAAAATCTTATCACAAGCGTGAAATAAGATTTTAAATATTTTTTTGCTGTTTAGATTTTTGCAGTTTGTTTACATATAGTTCAACGTTTAGTAAAATTTGGAATGTGTGAATATTTAAATGGTAGGACCAGTTAATATTTACATTGGTCGCCTATTAAACATTAATCTATTAAATAACTGTTTCACATATGCAATTATTAAAAACATCTAAAATTATTGTATTCTGAAATTAACAGCCACTAACAGCTTTGGCTTCATAATCAAAGCTATCAGTGAAATACTTGTTTGTTAATTTTGTAATAATTGAATTTTTAATTAATTATGAAAATGACACCGGTTAAATGAAAGGTTTCGTTTTGTGAAAGCCGTTGTTTAAGTATGAATAATGTCATTCTTTAAATAATCATAGTCGTTTTTATCGTATAAGGGAGAGAAGAGGGTCTGGAGAGTGTTTCAGGGTTATGATGCTTAGCGTGGCATATCAGTAATGCTTAGAGCGAGGATTTTACAGCTTTTATAAGTACAGTGACATAAAACAGTTACACAGCTGTATTTTATCTTTTACATAATTTATTATTCCAATATTTCAGTGAATCGTACCAGCGAACTCAATGAACGTTGCTAATTAACTACATTTTCACGGACACATATCAATGCTAGTTTTACGCTTTGTTAACCGATATCTATTTTGGTTACTGACGTATAATTTGTTTTGTAAAACTTATCTTTACTATCGCAAATATTTTGGATTTGCGTGCATAAAATATAATTTTGGCGTGCAAAACTTGAGAAAGGGAGCGGATAGCATTTGCCGAAAAGATGCTCGTCGTTTCATATACTGTAACACTAGAAAATGTCAAAGATCTGTTGTACTTTCTGCGGTAAGGTAAGATAATGTATTAAAATAGCTTTAAACATGTCAACGAGTGAATTTTTTAAAAAAAATAAACATGTGTCGAATAACTATTATGAAGGATAATCAGCTAAATGGTTTCCCATGCTTATCTAGACCATGCAGCTCTATTTGACTACATTATTATGCAACGCCGATATGTCGATAGGATAATTTTCAATATTGTGATACAGGGTATTATATCGCACTATGTGTGTTTTGCATGGTCTTCGCTGAAGAATATACAACATTTCCAATCTAGACCTCATTTTATTCTCAAAATAATGTCCTGCGTACAGACATACAGACAGACAAGTTTACAGAAAGAATTGTTTATACAAAAAAAATTAATAAAATTCAGAACAATAAATTTATTGATCATAGAAGTCATTAAATACTACTAAATGTAAATAATACAATACTATTCCAAATTATTTATTTTTTTAGATGAGGCCTTTCGAAAACAAAGGTTTCATCATCAGCTGACACCAAAAATAAATATTTACATTCTTTTCATTACAATTAAAATAACATATTGTGTAAATATGCAAAAAAAATATTAGAAATATTTAATCTAGTATGAAAAATTAGATATGGCTACAGTATCATTTTTGAATAAATTGAGAAGAAAATAAGAATGGAATATCTAACTTTTTGTAATATTTTATTGCTCCAAGACTCTTCAATAGAAGTCATTATTTTCTATATAGAAATGAAATTTTATGAAAATTTTAAGGAGAAACAACTTTATTGAGATATATTGGTATGTGATACATCTACTTTTTTGTTCATTAACTTGGGCTTACCCATAGTTTATATAGTAAAAAATCAACAAACTGATTCACAATTTTTTACTTCTAAGGATATCTAGCATAAATTTATCAGGTTATTTCATGTTACAATATTATGTAGCTGCATTCAATTTATTTACAAATACATTTATTAGATGACTTAACCGTTGCTATAATAAATACGTGGTAAAAATATTCGCTAACGCTTAGGTAAATGCCATTGAGAAACATTCACCATAATTTAACTCGGTGTTGCCTATATAGAAATGAAACTTCACCAAAGCGTTCTAGTTTACATTTAATTTCGTTTTCGGGTGTATACATCCAAATATACATGTACTTAATATAGTCCCTTAAGAGATAGACTTTGCTTGTGCTCATCCAACGAATTTCTTAAAATACTTATAAGCTACCTTATCGTCACAACAGATTAAGATATTATATGTAAGGGCATATTTTGAGTCAGTAAAACTGAATTTCAATATTAAAGAAGCACAATAAAAAAGCACTAAAACTGAAGCTTTATCCTGCAAACCGTGATGTGGAATAAAAACAGTTACAGACGAAGCCAAACATTGACAACAGAACACACACTTATTAAGAGTGCCAGATCTTACGGGTAACAAGTGTTGTTATAAATCTTACACAATATGTAACACAACCGTAAATATATGGTTGGTATTGGGTGTTCCATAATTAGAGAGGTTGCTATTAATTAGTTAAACCAATTTAAAATGCTTATCTCAAAATTAGAATCTCATGAGATATGTTGAATACATAAATCAACTAATATGACTTATTAAAATTAGTAGTATTTGTAAGTATATTTTCGTTAAATGTTCTAGAATTGCATCGTAATACATATAAACGGTATTATTATAGTATGGTTAAGTCGAATTTTAAGAGAGGGCATTCTTTTTCTTTGTCTTACTTGACTTCTTCTCATTGGCCAAAATGCCGTGAGGGTGCTTATCAAACTGCAGAGAGCTGCGATACAGTCAAAGATTGGCAGTACTTATAGAAGGTACTCTAATTTAGAAGTTTTTTCGCAGCAATATTTATATTTCGAATTGAATGTCTGATGCCTTTACCATGCGATAATTGTATCTCCCGTAATATAAAAATCTGTGTTAGTTTCCACAAGACATTTTTACATATGTCATTACCGAAATATAGCTTTATCCCCTGCCCCCTTTAACTGGAAGAGGCTGGAAACAACTAGCCTCCTAACTTCCAGCTAGAGCTATAGTGCCCGCTGTCCCTTCCCTTGATGAATGTAACATGTTATTTTAGAGAAAATGTGGGCCCTGCCTCCGACGTACTCATCTTGTCACTCCGGCGGCAGCGCAAAGATAATTTTATGGCTACAAACAGGGAAAGATTCTTCTCCTTTTTCATACAACAGAACAGAAAGTAATTACATAAAATATAGACCTGTTAGAGATTATATTTGGTTACTTTAGGATTCGAACTCTCGAATATGAGTAATAAATGTACATTTATATTCTTCCCCAAACATATAGACTGAGATAATACAATGAATATGCATAAATGGTTTTTTTCTGAACTGCCTGTGATTCTTGCATCATGAGTTAGTAGTAGAACGTATGAAATGTTCGAACATTCTATTGCTTTTTCCTACTCGATTTTGTATACGAGATATACTTTTTTTATTAAACCTACTTTTTTGTTTTTGTAAAAGTAAAAATTATATGTAGGTAGTCAAGGTAGCTTTTTAGGTAGTAAACTATCTAGGTTAATCAAGTTTACGTTTATGAGTTTAATATGTGAGAAAGAAAGCAAATATCTGATTTTCAATGTCATATTTCAGAGCTTGTTAGATGGAATCATTGAAATTAACCTTATTCCAGTCTAATTTTTAAGTAGACCGGTAATAAATAAATCTAATATACTATACAGCCGCATGTGTAACTGACTCACTGACTGATATATAGATACAAATTCTAACATAGTTGTAGAAGTGCTAGAAACTTGAAATTTGGCATGCATGTACCTTTTGTAATATGACTCACAGGAAAAGTCTGAAAACCGGACATTTTTACTTTTAAACCCCTCAAAAAAATTATCAAAAAAACGTGCATTTTTTACTCTTGCAGGCCTTTCTTGTAAGCCCGATAGCGGGCGAACCGTTGGAGCTAGCTCGGATCTGACGAAAAATCCTTAGTCAGGAATGAAGTGAACTACAAAAAAAGGTCAAGTGACTTTTTGCTCTATCTTCCATGGTTAAGCGACAAAACGCTCGAACATTTGAAATTCCAGAGATTTTTTCGATAAAAATAATGTTTCGAGCCCGATAGCGGCCGAACCGTTGGTCGTAGCTCAAATCTGATTGACCCATCAAATTAGCAAATTGCGCGATCTACAGAAAAGGTCCAGTGACCTTTTGCCCTATCTCCATTGGTTTGGCCGAAAAAACGTGATTATGTGCAATTTTTTTGTAATATTTACGTGAAAAGTTTGTTTTTGAGGTCGATAGCGGCGAAACCATTGGTCGGAGGTCAAAATAAATCAAAGGTTGGATTTAGGAAATAATGTGATCTACAAAAAAGGTCAAGTGACATTTTACTCTATCTCCACTGGTTTGTCCACAAAACGCTAGTAAGTGAAAATATTTGGAAATTTTCGCCTACAAATTTACATTCCGGGCTTGATAGCGGCTACTAAAACGGTTGGTCGTAGCTCAAAAACATGTCATTTAATAAGTTTTAGTAAACGACGTGTTCTACAAAAAAACGTCCAGTAACTTTTGGCCCTATCCTAAATGGTCTGGCCAAAAAACCTGTTTAAAAGGAAATATTTTATACATTTTAGGTGAAAACTTTGTTTCTGGAGGCGGTAGCAACCGAACCATTGGTCATAACTTAAATCCATAACTAGACAATCTAGAGATCTAAAAAAAGGTTCAGTAGCATTCTGTCGTTTATCTATCCGTAAGCCTGATAAATGCACTAAATGACAAATTCTTTGTCATCATTTTTAGGTGTTTTAGATGTATGCAACTATAATTAGTGCGATTCATGTTGGTTAGAGATTGACCTTGTATTTCTACGTTAACGAGTGACTAAAACCCCCTTCCACATCGGCAGTTGGCTGAGCGTTAGTGAAGCTTCAATAATAGATAGGGACAGAGTGTTTTTTATTATGTTCACATACACAACACTCTCTAAAATAGGCCCACGTGTGTCATTAACCCCTTGTAACATTAACACCCCCCCCCGGGAATTTATTCATATGACCAGAAAATATCCTGACGAAATTAAACCCCCTGATGTGTTAACCCCCTTTAACATTAATCTCCCCTCCCTGGGAATTTCCTGGCATGACAAGATAAACCTCTGAGCAAATCAAACCCCCTAAAACAACTTAAAACTAATGACTCAGGGTTGGGTTTTTGTTATATTTACACTAAACAATTCACAATAGCCCACCAGTACAGTCCTTTCTCCACAGCTCCGTACTGGCTAAACCAGACGTCGTAGCTAAAATCTGACACCAGAATCGAAAGATAAAATTAAATTTCCGACAAGAAAGGTCCAGTCACTTTTTGTCGTATCTCTAACGGTTAAGCCGCAAAACGCCCTCAAAGTCAAAAGTTTGGGTAAATCCGGAAAATTAAACTATGGTATACATACGTCCTCTGACTTTGGTTAAAACCAAATTCTTCTTGTCTCCAAATTTCACGAACACATAACTTAAATCTTCCACCACATCAATTGATTAATATCATACACCACACATCTTTTGGCTGAGCGTTAGCGAAGCATTACGACCCGTAAGATTCTCGAGAACGGATACATAAAATTTGGAAACTTCACGTCTGAATTTAACCAATCACCGAACTACGCTTATCCCCGAATTTGGCCAACACCCAAATGGGGGCCTGGGGGCGTAGCCCCCAGCGAGCCGAAGGCGAGTTATTAATATATCGAATGGATTTTATTGATAAAAGTAACAACATTATTTCAACAACAGTCAAATTTATATGGAGTACACATACACTTACAGAACGTTAATTTCAGAACTATGCAAATGGTTTGCAATTGCATTTTATACATTATTCGCTTTCCTCTGGGAACAATAACAAGGGAACAGTAGCCAAGTGTACGGCAAACAGTCATTGCCTCAGTTATCTATCGATATCGGACGGAGTCGGTTGTTGATTTCTCCAGAGATTTAAACCATTCGTTTATTTGTACTTATTTAAATTTCCAGAACTAACTATTTGAATTTTTAAATTTCTTTTACCAGAAGATGTCGATACAGTGTACAAGCAATCATCCGCATCTCATACAAAATGTTCTATTGTCAAGTTTATACAAAAAAAAAAAAACTACTATATACTAATAAACACGATAAAGGAATTTAAGAACTCTTAGATTTAATGTTTAGAGGCAATAACGGAACGATAGTAGCCCTTGGTTGTTAAAAGTATAGTTTAAAACCATAGGTTGGTTTAAAAGGTTTAATTTGGACAAAATACTCATTTTCCGGCCGTTGTATTCTATTGCCTTTTGAAAGGATAGTTAACATTTATAAAAATATAAAATTTATAGTTGAGTATAAATGAAAAAAGCAAAATGATTTAAAGGGTGGAGCCAGTTCAATTTCCCTGTAAGAACAGTGAAGTGAACAGACATAACGTAATGCGTAAAGAATTGGAGTGGTTGATCTTAATAAAATTAGTCCGGCGAGATCATATGGGGGTATTTATTATAATTTATTCGTTTTAGGCCATCGGTGAATTTAGGAACAAAAATATAATTCTTCTTGGCGTTACAGCCCGATTTAAAAGTCTATGTGTGGTTCATCAGTTTTTTTCTATCGAAGTCATAAGGCATACGGTTGCAAAGTTTCACGGTAATTTCGGAATATTTGGGCCGTTTTAAGAACCAACATGGTTTTTGAAAAAATGGTATTTGGAATTTATAAAGTGTGTCCACGAAAAATTGTATACGTGTAAACACCAATAACATGCTTTACTGGCCAATAATTGTAAAACTCACATAATGGAGTAGAAATAATAATCCGTAACATTCATTAGTCTCATATTCGCAGAATCAGAATGGTGGCCGGAAAAATAATGTTTACAATGAAGTATATAAATTTAGTGGTAAATTTACAAGATTTCAAATTTAATTTAATAGAAACTTTTTGACAAAATACAGATAACGAATTTCGCAAACCCAATTTCTTCAAACTGAAACTCAGCCACAAAGATCAATTTGTAACATCAATTCATTAATCGTAGAGCTGCCCAAAGGGGCTCATAGGTTTAAAAAAAATATATATAAATTGATTTTTTGTAAAAATGAAATAAGCTATCTTTAGAAAGGGTTAAATCATATTTTGAAGCTTTTAAATATAAATGACAACGTGAATAGTGTCTAAGATTGAGATATAAATTAATAAAACATCTCAAAATAAGGATTTGTTTTTTAATACAGATTCGTGATTGCTTAGGTCTAAATATTAGAAAAATTTTTAAATGTCTAACATTGAAGGAAGTTCGAGTAACCCCGGAACCTGAGCCTGTACAATACAAAATTAATACCTTTCGTTTACTAAACAAAAGAAACTGGTGACGTCAATATATCTCTAAAATATACCTATACATGTTTCTTATTCTCCTTTAGTTGTTTTAAAATAACCTCGGTGAAGGTTGGTATTATACTAATGCTCAATCAGCTCTTTAATTTCATTTCCAATCTAGAAATAATTAATATTTGCTATTCGTTAATAGAGTAATAAACGAATATTCTTTACACATATACCACAAAGAATAGAAGTGTTCCGAGACAACTTTATAGCCTACTACACTCTGCATTGCAGACCTGTATGATTTGTGTGTTGGCCTGAACAAATTTATATTTATTGTTAGGTTTTACTTTTCCAAACGCGTAAAAGCCGTAGTAGAAAACATTTTCACTAAACTAAGCTGACAAATTGTTGATATTAATGCTATTCATCTATATAGCGTTTGTGTGTGGAGCTATATGAGGAAAAATTTATTTATCTGACCTAACCTTTAATATTTTTACTAACCATCCTTTTCTGTTTCATTTTATTTTAAATTTAACTAAAGAAACTTTTATAATAGTGTGATCCGTTAAATTCCTAGAATGGCTAAAATATTGTTGAACGTGATTTAAGTTGCATTATTTTAAACCTAAAAAGTGTTTTCAGGACGATTCTTCAAATACAAAATATTACTATGGGAATGGTATAACATTGATGATCAAATGTTAATTCTTTCTGTAATTCTAAATGTCATTTTAGTTTTCAGACTGCAATTTATAGGAAAAACAGTGAAGTTACCGTTGACCAAAGTAATACGATTTAACTAGTTTCTGTATACGCTCATTTAACTTTAAACTCTCATGTTACTTTGACTACAATTTATAGGAAAAACAGTGAAGTTACCGTTGACCAAAGTAATACGATTTAACTAGTTTCTGTATACGCTCATTTAACTTTAAACTCTCATGTTACTTTGACTACAATTTATAGGAAAAACAGTGAAGTTACCGTTGACCAAAGTAATACGATTTAACTAGTTTCTGTATACGCTTATTCAACTTTAAAACTCTCATGTTACTTTGACTACAATTTATAGGAAAAACAGTGAAGTTACCGTTGACCAAAGTAATACGGTTTAACTAGTTTCTGTATACGCTTATTCAACTTTAAAACTCTCATGTTACTTTGACTACAATTTATAGGAAAAACAGTGAAGTTACCGTTGACCAAAGTAATACGATTTAACTAGTTTCTGTATACGCTTATTTAACTTTAAACTCTCATGTTACTTTGACTACAATTTATAGGAAAAACAGTGAAGTTACCGTTGACCAAAGTAATACGATTTAACTAGTTTCTGTATACGCTCATTTAACTTTAAACTCTCATGTTACTTTGACTACAATTTATAGGAAAAACAGTGAAGTTAACGTTGACCAAAGTAATACGATTTAACTAGTTTCTGTATACGCTTATTCAACGTTAAAACTCTCATTTTACTTTTACTACAATTTATAGGAAAAACAGTGAAGTTACCGTTGACCAAAGTAATACGATTTAACTAGTTTCTGTATACGCTTATTCAACTTTAAAACTCTCATGTTAATTTGACTACAATTTATAGGATAAACAGTGAAGTTACCGTTGACCAAAGTAATACGATTTAACTAGTTTCTGTATACGCTTATTTAACTTTAAACTCTCATGTTACTTTGACTACAATTTATAGGAAAAACAGTGAAGTTACCGTTGACCAAAGTAATACGATTTAACTAGTTTCTGTATACGCTTATTTAACTTTAAACTCTCATGTTACTTTGACTACAATTTATAGGAAAAACAGTGAAGTTACCGTTGACCAAAGTAATACGATTTAACTAGTTTCTGTATACGCTCATTTAACTTTAAACTCTCATGTTACTTTGACTACAATTTATAGGAAATACAGTGAAGTTACCGTTGACCAAAGTAATACGATTTAACTAGTTTCTGTATACGCTTATTTAACTTTAAACTCTCATGTTACTTTGACTACAATTTATAGGAAAAACAGTGAAGTTACCGTTGACCAAAGTAATACGATTTAACTAGTTTCTGTATACGCTTATTTAACTTTAAACTCTCATGTTACTTTGACTACAATTTATAGGAAAAACAGTGAAGTTACCGTTGACCAAAGTAATACGATTTAACTAGTTTCTGTATACGCTTATTTAACTTTAAACTCTCATGTTACTTTGACTACAATTTATAGGAAAAACAGTGAAGTTACCGTTGACCAAAGTAATACGATTTAACTAGTTTCTGTATACGCTTATTCAACTTTAAACTCTCATGTTACTTTGACTACAATTTATAGGAAAAACAGTGAAGTTACCGTTGACCAAAGTAATACGATTTAACTAGTTTCTGTATACGCTCATTTAACTTTAAACTCTCATGTTACTTTGACTACAATTTATAGGAAAAAACAGTGAAGTTACCGTTGACCAAAGTAATACGATTTAACTAGTTTCTGTATACGCTTATTTAACTTTAAACTCTCATGTTACTTTGACTACAATTTATAGGAAAAACAGTGAAGTTACCGTTGACCAAAGTAATACGATTTAACTAGTTTCTGTATACGCTTATTCAACTTTAAAACTCTCATGTTACTTTGACTACAATTTATAGGAAAAACAGTGAAGTTACCGTTGACCAAAGTAATACGGTTTAACTAGTTTCTGTATACGCTTATTCAACTTTAAAACTCTCATGTTACTTTGACTACAATTTATAGGAAAAACAGTGAAGTTACCGTTGACCAAAGTAATACGATTTAACTAGTTTCTGTATACGCTTATTTAACTTTAAACTCTCATGTTACTTTGACTACAATTTATAGGAAAAACAGTGAAGTTACCGTTGACCAAAGTAATACGATTTAACTAGTTTCTGTATACGCTCATTTAACTTTAAACTCTCATGTTACTCTAGGACTACAATTTATAGGAAAAACAGTGAAGTTAACGTTGACCAAAGTTAATACGATTTAACTAGTTTCTGTATACGCTTATTCAACGTTAAAACTCTCATTTTACTTTTACTACAATTTATAGGAAAAACAGTGAAGTTACCGTTGACCAAAGTAATACGATTTAACTAGTTTCTGTATACGCTTATTCAACTTTAAAACTCTCATGTTAATTTGACTACAATTTATAGGATAAACAGTGAAGTTACCGTTGACCAAAGTAATACGATTTAAACTAGTTTCTGTATACGCTTATTTAACTTTAAAACTCTCATGTTACTTTGACTACAATTTATAGGAAAAACAGTGAAGTTACCGTTGACCAAAGTAATACGATTTAACTAGTTTCTGTATACGCTTATTTAACTTTAAACTCTCATGTTACTTTGACTACAATTTATAGGAAAAACAGTGAAGTTACCGTTGACCAAAGTAATACGATTTAACTAGTTTCTGTATACGCTCATTTAACTTTAAACTCTCATGGTACTTTGACTACAATTTATAGGAAAAAACAGTGAAGTTACCGTTGACCAAAGTAATACGATTTAACTAGTTTCTGTATACGCTTATTTAACTTTAAACTCTCATGTTACTTTGACTACAATTTATAGGAAAAACAGTGAAGTTACCGTTGACCAAAGTAATACGATTTAACTAGTTTCTGTATACGCTTATTTAACTTTAAACTCTCATGTTACTTTGACTACAATTTATAGGAAAAACAGTGAAGTTACCGTTGACCAAAGTAATACGATTTAACTAGTTTCTGTATACGCTTATTCAACTTTAAAACTCTCATGTTACTTTGACTACAATTTATAGGAAAAACAGTGAAGTTTACCGTTGACCAAAGTAATACGATTTAACTAGTTTCTGTATACGCTCATTTAACTTTAAACTCTCATGTTACTTTGACTACAATTTATAGGAAAAACAGTGAAGTTACCGTTGACCAAAGTAATACGATTTAACTAGTTTCTGTATACGCTTATTTAACTTTAAACTCTCATGTTACTTTGACTACAATTTATAGGAAAAACAGTGAAGTTTACCGTTGACCAAAGTAATACGATTTAACTAGTTACTGTATACGCTTATTTAACTTTAAACTCTCATGTTACTTTGACTACAATTTATAGGAAAAACAGTGAAGTTACCGTTGAAAAAGTAATATGATTTAACTAGTTTCTGTATACGCTTATTTAACTTTAAACTCTCATGTTACTTTGACTACAATTTATAGGAAAAACAGTGAAGTTACCGTTGACCAAAGTAAACACGATTTAACTAGGGTTCTGTATACGCTCATTTAACTTTAAACTATCATGTTACTTTGACTACAATTTATAGGAAAAACAGTGAAGTTACCGTTGACCAAAGTAATACGATTTAACTAGTTTCTGTATACGCTTATTTAACTTTAAACTCTCATGTTACTTTGACTACAATTTATAGGAAAAACAGTGAAGTTACCGTTGACCAAAGTAATACGATTTAACTAGTTTCTGTATACGCTTATTCAACTTTAAAACTCTCATGTTACTTTGACTACAATTTATAGGAAAAACAGTGAAGTTACCGTTGACCAAAGTAATACGATTTAACTAGTTTCTGTATACGCTCATTTAACTTAAACTCTCATGTTACTTTTGACTACAATTTATAGGAAAAACAGTGAAGTTACCGTTGACCAAAGTAATACGATTTAACTAGTTTCTGTATACGCTTATTCAACTTTAAAACTCTCATGTTACTTTGACTACAATTTATAGGAAAAACAGTGAAGTTACCGTTGACCAAAGTAATACGATTTTAACTAGTTTCTGTATACGCTCATTTAACTTTAAACTATCATGTTACTTTGACTACAATTTATAGGAAAAACAGTGAAGTTACCGTTGACCAAAGTAATACGATTTAACTAGTTTTCTGTATACGCTTATTTAACTTTAAACTCTCATGTTACTTTGACTACAATTTATAGGAAAAACAGTGAAGTTACCGTTGACCAAAGTAATACGATTTAACTAGTTTCTGTATACGCTTATTTAACTTTAAACTCTCATGTTACTTTGACTACAATTTATAGGAAAAACAGTGAAGTTACCGTTGACCAAAGTAATACGATTTAACTAGTTTCTGTATACGCTCATTTAACTTTAAACTCTCATGTTACTTTGACTACAATTTATAGGAAAAAACAGTGAAGTTACCGTTGACCAAAGTAATACGATTTAACTAGTTTCTGTATACGCTTATTTAACTTTAAACTCTCATGTTACTTTGACTACAATTTATAGGAAAAACAGTGAAGTTACCGTTGACCAAAGTAACACGATTTAACTAGTTTCTGTATACGCTTATTTAACTTTAAACTCTCATGTTACTTTGACTACAATTTATAGGAAAAACAGTGAAGTTACGGTTGACCAAAGTAATACGATTTAACTAGTTTTTGTATACGCTTATTTAACTTTAAACTCTCATGTTACTTTGACTACAATTTATAGGAAAAACAGTGAAGTTACCGTTGACCAAAGTAATACGATTTTAACTAGTTTCTGTATACGCTTATTCAACTTTAAAACTCTCATGTTACTTTGACTACAATTTATAGGAAATACAGTGAAGTTACCGTTGAACCAAAGTAATACGATTTAACTAGTTTCTGTATACGCTTATTTAACTTTAAACTCTCATGTTACTTTGACTACAATTTTATAGGAAAAACAGTGAAGTTACCGTTGACCAAAGTAATACGATTTAACTAGTTTTCTGTATACGCTCATTTAACTTTAAACTCTCATGTTACTTTGACTACAATTTATAGGAAAAACAGTGAAGTTACCGTTGACCAAAGTAATACGATTTAACTAGTTTCTGTATACGCTTATTTAACTTTAAACTCTCATGTTACTTTGACTACAATTTATAGGAAAAACAGTGAAGTTACCGTTGACCAAAGTAATACGATTTAACTAGTTTTCTGTATACGCCTTTTTAACTTTAAACTCTCATGTTACTTTGACTACAATTTATAGGAAAAACAGGGAAGTTACCGTTGACCAAAGTAATACGATTTAACTAGTTTCTGTATACGCTTATTTAACTTTAAACTCTCATGTTACTTTGACTACAATTTATAGGAAAAACAGTGAAGTTACCGTTGACCAAAGTAATACGATTTAACTAGGTTCTGTATACGCTCATTTAACTTTAAACTATCATGTTACTTTGACTACAATTTATAGGAAAAACAGTGAAGTTACCGTTGACCAAAGTAATACGATTTAACTAGTTTCTGTATACGCTCATTTAAACTTTAAACTCTCATGTTTACTTTGACTACAATTTATAGGAAAAACAGTGAAGTTACCGTTGACCAAAGTAATACGATTTAACTAGTTTCTGTATACGCTTATTTAACTTTAAACTCTCATGTTACTTTGACTACAATTTATAGGAAAAACAGTGAAGTTACCGTTGACCAAAGTAATACGATTTAACTAGTTTCTGTATACGCCTTTTTAACTTTAAACTCTCATGTTACTTTGACTACAATTTATAGGAAAAACAGGGAAGTTACCGTTGAAAAAGTAATACGATTTAACTAGTTTCTGTATACGCTTATTTAACTTTAAAACTCTCATGTTACTTTGACTACAATTTATAGGAAAAACAGTGAAGTTACCGTTGACCAAAGTAATACGATTTAACTAGGTTCTGTATACGCTCATTTAACTTTAAACTATCATGTTACTTTGACTACAATTTATAGGAAAAACAGTGAAGTTACCGTTGACCAAAGTAATACGATTTAACTAGTTTCTGTATACGCTTATTTAACTTTAAACTCTCATGTTACTTTGACTACAATTTATAGGAAAAACAGTGAAGTTACCGTTGACCAAAGTAATACGATTTAACTAGTTTCTGTATACGCTTATTCAACTTTAAAAACTCTCATGTTACTTTGACTACAATTTATAGGAAAAACAGTGAAGTTACTGTTGACCAAAGTAATACGATTTAACTAGTTTCTGTATACGCTCATTTAACTTAAACTCTTATGTTACTTTGACTACAATTTATAGGAAAACAGTGAAGTTACCGTTGACCAAAGTAATACGATTTAACTAGTTTCTGTATACGCTTATTCAACTTTAAAACTCTCATGTTACTTTGACTACAATTTATAGGAAAAACAGTTGAAGTTACCGTTGACCAAAGTAATACGATTTAACTAGTTTCTGTATAATACGCTCATTTAACTTTAAACTATCATGTTACTTTGACTACAATTTATAGGAAAACAGTGAAGTTACCGTTGACCAAAGTAATACGATTTTAACTACTTTCTGTATACGCTTATTCAACTTTAAAACTCTCATGTTTACTTTGACTACAATTTATAGGAAAAACAGTGAAGTTACCGTTGACCAAAGTAATACGATTTAACTAGTTTCTGTATACGCTTATTTAACTTTAAACTCTTATGTTAACTTTGACTACAATTTATAGGAAAAACAGTGAAGTTACCGTTTGACCAAAGTAATACGAATTAACTAGTTTCTGTATACGCTCATTTAACTTTAAACTCTCATGTTACTTTGACTACAATTTATAGGAAAAACAGTGAAGTTACCGTTGACCAAAGTAATACGATTTAACTAGTTTCTGTATACGCTTATTTAACTTTAAACTCTCATGTTACTTTGACTACAATTTATAGGAAAAACAGTGAAGTTACCGTTGACCAAAGTAATACGATTTAACTAGTTTCTGTATACGCTTATTTAACTTTAAACTCTCATGTTACTTTGACTACAATTTATAGGAAAAACAGTGAAGTTACCGTTGAAAAAGTAATACGATTTAACTAGTTTCTGTATACGCTCATTTAACTTAAACTCTCATGTTACTTTGACTACAATTTATAGGAAAAACAGTGAAGTTACCGTTGACCAAAGTAATACGATTTAACTAGTTTCTGTATACGCTTATTCAACTTTAAAACTCTCATGTTACTTTGACTACAATTTATAGGAAAAACAGTGAAGTTACCGTTGACCAAAGTAATACGATTTAACTAGTTTCTGTATACGCTCATTTAACTTAAACTCTCATGTTACTTTGACTACAATTTATAGGAAAAACAGTGAAGTTACCGTTGACCAAAGTAATACGATTTAACTAGTTTCTGTATACGCTTATTCACTTTAAAACTCTCATGTTACTTTGACTACAATTTATAGGAAAAACAGTGAAGTTACCGTTGACCAAAGTAATACGATTTAAGTAGTTTCTGTATACGCTTATTCAACTTTAAAACTCTCATGTTACTTTGACTACAATTTGTAGGAAAAACAGTGAAGTTACCGTTGACCAAAGTAATACGATTTAACTAGTTTCTGTATACGCTCATTTAACTTTAAACTCTCATGTTACTTTGACTAAAATGTATCTATATTTTAAAAATCAATATACCTATCTAATTATAGTCTAACCCACAGTTAGCACTTTATTTGCCTATCTTTTTATGAATTACGTAACACCGATGTTAATTACACGTCACTGTACACTAAAACATGAATTATAACTGTTATAACATGTCCATTAAAATGTTATGAGTATTTTTCTTTTGTCTGCAGGATTATTGGAGACGAATGTACACTGTATAGTAAAATTACATCCTTTAACTTAAAGAAAAGTCCAGTTATTATGTTAATTATTGCATTATTTTTATTAACATTAAATATTTCCTTTTATTCTTATAATATTTGTGATTAAATAAAATGCTTGGATTGAAGCACACTAATTAATAACTTTACACAACTGTTATTAAGTATCTCGGTAGAAATAAAAGTTCGATGGAGCTCAACAGAAATTGCTAAATACTGACTATCATTGACCTTGAATTAGAAGACAACATGTCAAATTTGCGACAAAACGATAGTCAACGATCCGACAGTTAAAGAGTGGCCACCGCGCAGCTTGGTTTACTTCCAGTTTGGTACAACGCAATCAGGCACGGGTTTGAAGAAACACTTATTTATTACACTACATAGTTTAATATTTGTGTGTTGTATTCATGGTGTTGTTGGCATC
This sequence comes from Homalodisca vitripennis, assembly GCF_021130785.1. Taxonomy (NCBI): domain Eukaryota; kingdom Metazoa; phylum Arthropoda; class Insecta; order Hemiptera; family Cicadellidae; genus Homalodisca; species Homalodisca vitripennis. The sequence continues at coordinate 45,299 of NW_025776398.1, forward strand.
TTGTTTCGTTTAAATTTAAATATATAATGTCATTACACCATAGTTTTATTAATCGCTCAAGAAATCTATTCTAAAAACACGATAATTCTAATACAGAAATGTGCCACGTGACGTACACAGTAAATTAATTATTAAACATCAAATATCCAGAGTGGTTTAACTGTAGTACAACCCCTTAAATAATTAGATGCAGTTTTTTATCCAACCAAAATTCTAGCACTAGGAGATTTTACATTAACTTTCCACATCATCTTGACAGACAAAGAAATCATTTTAATTCCTCAAGATCTCCATTGACGAACTAACATTTTCTTGAAAATTTACTATCATTGGGGATGTAATAGGGTTCAAACCCTATAGTAAATTTCTATTTTTTCGACTTAAATAAATAACTAAACTTGATTTTTATTTTAACGAGTTTCAAACTTATTAAAACATATGTAAAGTTAAAGACATTAAAATTAAAAACTTAGAGTGAAAGTTACAAAAAATAACTAATACAAAATTAATAATCTTCTATGTAATTTAAAAGTTCTAGATAATCACCTTATGGTTAATGTAGTTTAGTACTAATTAAAATCTAATTATGCATACATTCCTTATTCCAAAATTTAAAACATATGTGGTGCAGTTCTATAAGGTAGTCGGGGAGACTGTTAAAAAATTTGGGACCGAAACAGGAGACGTTTCTCCTCCTAAATTCAACTTAATTTTCAAAAAGTGGAGCGAATGCACAACGTGGCGGGTCCCGTATTGACAGATCTTCTCCCGCTACGAAACCTCCCTTCAGATACCGCGGCTCTCTATGGGATAGAACCTTGTGGATTACAATGCATGTTTGCATCCTGCATACAGTTTCCATAAGAAAAGGTCAGCAATCTGCGAAAAGGATACACGTGGTCGAAACCTTTCAATTTAAAACGAAAAACAATTGCAAACTTTGGCATTTAAGGGTTAGTCCTTTGGGAATGAGCAAGGATGTGCCATGTTGTTTTCTTAATAATTTAAACCAGTACTTAATAATCTGTAATCCTAATTTAACACCAATTCTAAGTCACCATTGACATGTTATACGATGTGTGGGTTTAAATTGAGAATCATTTTTTACCACCCCTATACATCACAGTTGTTACAAGATAAGCAAACACCTCGAGCTGCTTTAGTCCTTTGGGGTGGGCAAGGTGTGCCATGATGTCTATTTTTTTAACGAGTACTTAATTACCTGTGTTCCTAATGAATTATTCAACCACTTCCATGTCACTAACACCACTTAATATGATGTGTGGGTTACTGTACCGCCCTGTACAATACACGTAGATGTACATCAGATATGTCTGGTGTAAATTGCCCAGTACAACGTTAATGAGGATGTTCTCTCTACCTTCAGGACCATTGGGGAAACACATCCGTTAATTAGCTGGTAGTGGAACATTACGCCCACACATTGAAGAAAAACTGAAAATGATTTAATATGCTCTTTAGGTATTAACTACTTTATAAAAAAAGTATAACGTGTACACTTTTTTAAAAATTTGTAGTATTTTTTAGTATGTAATTTGATTATTCAGTTTGTCAATTTTAAATTTATTTATTTTAATATTTTATATTTTTACTTAAAAAGTAAAATTAAATACATATTTTACTCACAAATATTAAATTGATATGGGTATGAATCATTGCAAGGGCCCAATTCAATATAAATTATAATTGCTGAACCATCTGTTCCATACACCTTGTATAAGGGACGAGTATACTACTCAATGTGTTATGTAATAGGCTTAACTGAGATTGTATACAAATTAGAATGCTAATTACATAACTTGCCTCGGAACAAACCACGCAATGTTTTTACAATAGCTTTTAATATAAATATCAAGTTCCTGAATTGGATGAATGAAACAAGTAGTATAAAAGTTACAGGAAATGTATTGGAATTATTATTTTACCTTCTAACTTGTTTTGACAAGGGATTATTGACAAGGGTTGTGGAAGTTGACTTTACATGTTAAACTTGTTTTAAATAAATTGCTGTATTTTCTTTTCAAGATGAGAAATTAGTTTTAGTCTCATACTCAAGAAACTTATAACTTAAGAGTTTTTCTGTCAAAAAAAAAATTAACCAACATATTAGTCAAAGAATTGATAACTAAGTTGTATTGCAAAAGTACACGACATGGTTTTCATGGACATCAATAGAGAAATATTCTCCTTGGAAAATACAAATCTTCAGCATTTATGGTATTGTGGAGGTCAAAATGACAGGATATCAAAAGGGTTAAGATATGAAATTATAATATTTCATCTCAGATCATGTGATTTTACCATGATACATACATTTCTCATAATAATAAAGAAAGGGGTCGATACAGTACTAATAAAATTGCAACAACAACAGACATTAATATAACCTGCGCTATGTCTATCTCTTCCTGTAGTTCAACCTTCGACGTATCAGACTGAGAGGTAGTTGGCTCCCAAATGTTTCGTTAATAATTAACATAAGATAAACTAATCAACACCTAAGTTTCCTGGTTCAAACCGTGTTGAAACATTGCTTACACATTTAACTATTTAATTTTTCAAAATCCTTGCGGAAAGCTACAATCAATGTAGATATTTTGTGTTTTACATAATAATTATGACAATTTTATATCGTTCAGGGTCACGAAAATATTTGATGTTGATCGTAAAATAACCTTCTAAATAAAGTATATCTCTAGTCAGAATAATACAAGTTGAAACTTGGAGTTGTTGCGCAGTGATTTAAAGCAATTAAAAAATATTAGTTATTAAATTTACCGCCGTTTTAAGTGCTCTAGAGTATAATTTTATGCGATTATTATTTTACATGCAGAAAATGTGTATTCAGTTCAATAAAAATTAATATAAAAAAACTCATAATTTTTTCTTATTTCCGAGTTAATCTTTCACACGGTATACTCCACTTATAAGTAAGTAAATATAGTATAAGTTCATAATTTAATTTTAGCGTAATGGCCGGTAGTGAAACATATGCTTGTTAAGAATCATAATAAAATAAATAATATTCATCTATAATTATTTAAAATAGAATCAGGCCACTGAAAATTCAATATCAAGAGATTGCACAGAGAATTGTGAATAGCAGTGTCAATAATCCATAATACTATACGGGGTTGTTAGTTTACCGTTTAAATAGAATACCTGGAAAGAAGAACATAAGTTTTAAGAACAAACCTTGTAGCAGTATCCCACACCTGAGCAAATACAGCGTAATGTGAATCTAGGTCATAGACAAACTTCCCTGTGTAGTTACCGTTTGAATCACTCCTTATATTAGGTTTTTATTGAGATGAAAATTCTCTTTCAATCTTATTGCTAGCCAATTGGCTGAGCATTTGCTCTACCATAATACCTAGATGTCTGTGAAAACATGTCTACTCATTTCTGTCATACAATCGAAATCCTTTGACCTAATATAAATGTTTCCAAATCATGTGCGTTAGAATTCTTTACCAAAAATACATTTTGAAAATCTGTTAGCACTCTACAGACTATTGATAAGTCTTATTGAAGTAGAATTTTTGCATACAAAACTATACATAGTCGAGTTAACTGCATTGAAATAAGATATATTATTTAGGCTACCGGTACCTTTATGAAAGTATTAGCCAATGATGAATTCAAATTGTAAATATTTTTCAAATTATTGGTTTGTGTATGCGGCATCGGTCAATATTTCTATGAAAAATACAGCCGAAAAGTTCGTTGGAGAATCAGAAATCAGAAATCAGAAATTCTTTATTGTCAGACAGTAGAACACTGCAAAATAGCGTCAACAATATTATGTAATAGTTAATTACATTAAGTTATTTTCAGAATAACCCAATAAAATTAAATATAAAAACGTCAGATTAATTTAAACAGCACTAAAGTTTTTGTCAATGCTAAAATAAATCAAACTAAAGCTTACATAGGTGGCTAGTCTTAACATAAAGCTTAATATAAGCTAGTCTGACCAGAGCACTCGACAAAGTCCCTGACACTGTAGTAAGCCCGCTGTACCAAATGCCTCTTGACCTCCCTCTCAAAAGAAGGACTTGTTTTTGTTTTCATAGAGTCTGTGAGTGCATTATATAGTTTAATGCCGCTGGTTAATAAATGTCTTTCAAAAAAACTTGTTCTATGGGCAGGAATGGTAATCATATTGGAGTGACGTAGATTGTGACGATGTAGGGGATTTTGAGATTTGAAAAGGTGGAGGTTTTTGTAAACAAATGTCACGCAGTACAAGATATAAATCGATGGGAATGTTAGAACCTTTGCCTCCCTAAAAAGCGACCTACAAGAAGTTCTACACGGTTTCCCAAAAACCGCTCTCAACGCCCTTTTCTGGAGTTTAAAAACGAATTTTGTACGTACACTTTCACATCCCCAAATGACTACAGCATATGTGAGAAAGGGGTAGATAAGCCCATAGTAAGCAGCCAAGGTCACTCTGGTATCAGCAAACTTTGACAGGTTTCTAATAACAAAAATCCCCGAGCTTAGTTTCCTACAAACGAGCTCAATATGATCGTGGAAGCTTAATTTATTGTCTATCTGAACGCCTAGAAACTTTAGCGACTTACCAGATGAAATCTCTTCATCCCCCAAGTGGAATGGAATTTGCTCCAAATCCTGAGAACTTCTGATAGAAAAATGGATCATTTGAGTTTTCTCGTTATTTACTACGAGCTGGTTATGCTGAAACCACTGGGATATTTTTTGTGCTTCTTCAGAAGCCAGAGTCATGAGGTCCAAGTGGTTTGGGGCTTTCACTGTGAGGGATGTATCGTCTGCAAAAAGACAAATTTTGGCATTGGGACCAGAAATGCAATTTGGGAGGTCATTCACAAACAAGAGGAACAAGATTGGTCCCAGTACTGAACCCTGCGGGACTCCTCTTATTACCTCACATGGTTTTGACGAGGCTGTTCTTTGACAGCTATAGCTGTCCAAAAAAGGAAGCTGAACTGATTGCGTCCTCCCACGCAGGTAAGATGAAATCCAACAGTACGAAACACCTCTAATGCCAAGTAAGTGAAGTTTTTTTAGCAAAATTTTATGATTAACCATATCAAAGGCCTTGGTCAAGTCGAAAAACAATCCCATAGCTGAATTGCCCGAGTCCAGAGCCTGTGTCAAAAATGAAATAACAGAGTCAAACTGCGTCAGTGGTTGATTTTCCTTTAATGAAACCAAACTGACTTGCAGAGAGAACTCCGTTTCTCGCCAGAAAAGACAACAATCTATCCAGAAATATTCTTTCAAATATCTTAGAAAAGGTTGTAACCAGCGAAATAGGTCTGAAGTTACTACAAACGTTCCTAGCTCCTCTCTTGTAGAGAGGGTGGACTATAGCGTGTTTTTGTGAATTAGGAAATTCACCCACTGAAAAAGATAAATTAATTAAATAAGCAAGTGGGGAAGAAATTAAATCATGGATCTGCCTGAGAAGCTTAGACGATAGTCCATCATTTCCACAAGATGGCTTAGGTTTTAAAGCAAGTATCACACGCGATACTTCTTGCTCTGTGGTGGGGGACAAGAACAACGACTTGGTTACAGATTGTGGTGTAGTAGTTTGTGTTGACTCGCTTAGGCCATGAGAAATATTTCCACTGGTGTCATGGTATTGACCAATAGTCGAGAAGAAGTTGTTAAACATATTGGCAACCCTGACAGGATCCCTAACTTCATTGTCATCAGAATCAAGCAAAGTGGGGAAAACAGTATTATTTTTTCTGGAAGGCTTGCTGTCATTAATGAGAGTCCAAATGGTTTTTTGTCTTATTTGCTGATTCAGAGATCCTACTCAGGAGTTGATCCGACTTAGACTTCCTTATTGCACTTTTATAGGAACGCCTTAATTTTCTGTATGCCAATCTGGAGGGATGTGAGGATTCTAGGTCCTTCGTAAAGGAATAGCAAAACTGTAGCTGATCCTTGAGTCTTAGAATTTCGGGACTCTCCGTGACGATCCTGTTAGAAGAATTAAGAGGGTGTATTCTTGTCTTTGTCAGAGAAAAAGTTGCTTCAAAGTAATAAGAAATTAGATTTGTAAATTCATTAAATCTATCATTGAAGTCCCCTGATTTAAACACACTACTCCATGTTTCATTTTTTAGAAAATGCCTGAATGTTTGGATATTGCGGGACGTTATCCTTCGCGACATTCTAAACTTAGGCAAAGGTATGGTCTTAGCTGGGAGGACGATAACAGCTTCCTGACCATGATGATCTGATAACGCAGTTATCACCACATTGCTATTTATCAAGCTAGGATCAATGTTAGTAAAGATATTGTCAATTGCAGTTTTTGAACCCTTAAACTCCCTGGTGTAAGAGGTTATGGTATGTCTTAGACCAAATGTTTTCATGATATGAATGAAATGTCTACTGGATGCCTGATTACTCAATAGATCTATGTTGAAGTCTCCAATAACAACAAGTCTATGACTCCGCCGAACAACTCTAGCAAGACAGTCACCAAACAAACGGAAGAATTCTTCACAGTTATATCCAGGAATTCTGTAGACAGCAATAATTATAATACTCTCACCGTTCCAAAGCTGAACTTTTGCAGCAGATAATTGACAAGAACTCTCGGAACAAAACTTGGATACATCAACACGTTCACAAACCACATTACTATTTGCCAGGATACATACTCCACCCTTTTGCCGAGATTGGCAACAAAAGGCCGACACATTGTTATACTCCAATAGAGAGAAGGACTCGAACTGTATTTCCGATAGATTGTGCTCAGATAAACAAATTATTTCAGGGTGGTCGCTCTCTAGGTGTATTTCTAGGAGGTCTTTGTTTGTTCGAATCCCACAGATGTTCTGGTGGAAAATAGTGAAAGCTCCCTTTTTGTAACCGACACCTGTCGCAGAGGGAAAGACTAATGTCATTTTCTCTTGCTCCGTAACCTGTCCCGTTCTAAAAAATTATAATTTGCCTCAGAATTAGTCCATGTTTTCGATTCAAAGTTAGAATTGTACACTATTCGGGTACTAAATATTCGTTCTGCTTTAGAACATTGTTCCATTTTGATGTGTAGGTGCCTGTGCTTTACGCCATTTTGAGGACTTCCTCGAGATCCAAGCTCAGGAGATAAAGGCCTGATTTTCCCAAAACAGCTCGGTAGAGCATTGACTATGAGTTCCGCAACCCTTCGCTTCCCGAGCTCGTTAAAAATGCAGCCCATGCCTCGTAAAGAATCGCCTTGGGATACACTCGAGTGAAACAAAGTCAGCATGAGCATGTCTCCCAACCGTAGCAAGAAGATCACGGTTAACACCATTAATGACATCATTTAGATTTGGAGCATCAAATCTCTTGGGAATACCCAATACAATAACATTGGTGTCCGCCAAACCATCCAGTGCCCGACCGAGAGACACGCAAAGCCCATCGCAGTGGTCAGGGACATTGTTCGTACCAGCCAAGTTGACAACATAATCCTGTTTTGTGAGTTTGCGGCCACTGAGGTTGCTGCCTTCCATTACACATTCAAATTTTTTACCCGGCAACACTACAGATTCAGTTTTAACTGCAGGTTTCACCAATAACTTCACTTTACCACATAAACGCCGTCCATGTGAGTCACTTAATAGCAACACACTTTGAACATCCTTTGGCGGCATATCTACATTATTATCAACAGACATTTCCTTGACTCGAAAGCTGGAAGACACCAACCCCGTAGATACGCCTTTAGATTGTTTCACCTTGCTCGTTGGTTTTTTCACGGATGGATGGAATGAGTCGTTTAAAGAATTATTTACATTGTCATCTGGGGAGTGCCCTGGATGAATGTTTTAAAGGTAGGAATCAAAACATTTACAGTATTTGTGAAGAATAGTGTTGTGTAATATAAATTTTCAAGCTTTAGTTTAGATTTGTATATCTCTATACTGGTAATATACGCATTAAAATGTTTCAATTCAAAGTCAAAATAAAGTTTATAAATTGTAACAAAACATTTTGACAAAAGCGAAAACTAACTGCCTAAAATAAAAAACTACTTCATACCATACTGACATAACCGTCAGAAGCTAATTAGGATAATATATAAATGAATAGTAAATTAAGTTTATAGAAGAAATATAAATTCTTACAAACCATGAAGAATCAGAAATTATTTTTAAACAAAAACTTTAGTTTTAACTGCGTAAATGAATTTTGCCACTACCCACGCTTCCATATTGAATGTAAGAGCATCCTTAAAATCAATATTTAAAGACCACACCTTATCCTGTCATTAATTTAGCTTAGTAAGTTATACAAATCAATCTTTTGTAGTAAGTTTTTAGATTTGTCAGAAAAAATTTTTGTCACAATACCACAATTTGGTGTAAGAGAATATTTGGGGTATACTAATATGGGGATACCCTCTATGTTCTATATCGCAGATTTTCATACGAACGTACTCAGATATTGATAAAATATCAATTTATACTATTCGTTAAATCATTTTTAAGGACCACCACTCTTTCTGTTTTTAATATACAATATTATGTGTTAATTAACCTGGTATAGTAAATGACGAAAAACAATTGAGAAACAATGTTCCGTTCATTATCACAATAAAACAAATCTTTTCGGTTATGAGAATTATCTTTTCGGATAGAAAAATACTGCCATACTCTCAATATGCTAAATTTTTCAACTGCATGCGACTATACTAGAGTACCTTAAACATGCGTATTATAATGCAAGTCTAAATATTACCGATAATATTAATGTTCATATTCAATCGATTATTTAAAGTACTTGATATAAATAAATTTACAATAATTTGGCCAGATATTATTTGATTGGTAGGTGGCTATTAATCATATAATTCTTAGGTTCATGCATATGTTGGAAAATTAAATGTAAACTCAAAAAGTATTTATTTGGGTTCCGTGAATAAATTGTAGAAAGTTATGGAATTAATGAGCAGGAACTTAAAAGCCTTTCTGCAAAAAGCTTAAAGTTAAGATATCCTCATGCTACTGTAGCAAATGTCTCATCTTCGAGGTTTATAAGTGAAGCAGTTGTGGAACACATGATATTTTAAAGGAAAATAATAAATGTAATAATGTCATATCTGTTATGTCTATTAAGAGTAACGTTACATTATTTTATTTCCATTTCTCCTAGTGGTAAACTAATTTGATTTTATGCTGGAAACTTTATGTGTTATGAAACTTAAAACAGTCAAATAATAAAAAGAATTTTGTTTGGCACGTCATAGAAGGTGAAATAATTGTTTAAAGACTGACTTATTGAAATATATCTATTAATTACCTTATATCTGATTAATAGATACACAAATTAAAATCTATATATTTATAAATAAATTATAATATTAAAGAGTGCCATTTTATTACTTTGTTACCCCGAAGCATTATTAAAAGCTATTGCCAAAATATGCTTGGTTGACCGTTATTTAGACGATGTTAAAATTTAACCTATGTTGAATCTATAGTTAAGTTTTGTATAATTTATGCAGTTAACATTCCAAAAATTAAATAAATTTGTTAAGAGCGTTCATCGCTACCTTTATTTGATTTATAATTTCTTTTTAAACTGCTGGCAAGAGGCCTGGAACCCTCGATACGACGGTAGAAACGAAAATTTTATTTGTTCCTTTATTATCTTAACGTGCAAAATTCTGTCGTAAGCTTGGCTACCCCGTATGTGTGGGGAATGGACGAATTACTCTATGAATAACGTAGCTTTAACTGCAACTACGATGATAAGTATTACTCTTTGTGTTTAATTAGAACATTGAGGCCTATGGTGCGAAATCAACTTTCATGGATGGTAAGAATTATTCTCTTTAAGTTTAAAAATGATTTAGGATCTGTTGGAATGATTCCCCCTTTCCTTCTCGAACTAAAACCCAATTTATGTGAAAAAAAAAGGCCTCCATTAAAGACCGCATGGAATTAGCATGGTGTGCTCTCAACACGAGAATCCTGGCATAAAACCCAGCATAGGCTGACACTATTTGAACACGTGCGGGAACTTGGTCTAGGGACGTGTTAATTTGACATCCAAAACAACAGTCTTCCCACAATACAATGTTTTATCATTGTTTTTCAGTTAATATAATTTTATCTAGACTTAGACTATCTAAAGCTAGACTAATTGAGTTGCAATTTTATACAACTTCCGATCTGTGAATTTCGACCTGAAATCATGCTTGTTCAACTACTATGTAATATAAACCCTCGTCATTTAAATCGTACGTAATTTTTATAAATAAATACACTGGAAAGCATTTTACAACTATATGATTAAATTTGTTGTGCTCCTTCAAACTTAGCAATAGATTTCAAAAAGATTGTATACCTTAAACATAGCACAAATTCAAGAACGAATGCTGGACGCTGGAGACACTTTGACAAAATTAACGTTCCAGTGACGCTACACCCTTATTATTACCGTTATCATTACGGCGACAGAGTGCGACTGCTACATTTGTATAATCAAAACTGTTTTGTCTGAATCCCATCTGGTTTTGTATAGAGTACAGATGTAACAACATGATTAATCGGTATTTTCTAACAGTTTTGAAACCGTTATTTGACACATTAAGTCAGTGAGAATTTGATAAAGACAGGTTAAAATCTTATGATAAATATTAATTGCCTATAGCTTCATCTATGTGTTGGAGATGCAGCTGTACTTTTATAATGTGAAATATTATCACAGACAACATTTTGGTATAGTGGTCCTTTAATTGTAATTAAAAATTTTTAATAAATTAAAACAGAAGGGTACGAATTAACAGTTCTTGTGCATTGGAACATTCCAGAAGAATACTGCAAGATAGATAAGAGGGCGTAAAATGCAGTAAGGGATAACATAGTACTTATAGAACTGAAACCAACATGTCCTAAGAGTAGTTTGTGGTTAAAGTTTTGTAGAAGCAAAGGTCAGCCTTCGTTAAGGAATTTGTGGAGTAACAAAAAACTGTGTTTTTCCTTGCGTGCTGAGAATACAAAACACAATTTTAGTAGAAGAGAGCTAACTATTGCACTGTAAGTGTTATTGCAGTTAATGTTTACAGTATTACAGTTTACAAAGGGAGGTGAAGAGTCTGAGTACACAGACATTACACAGAACATTACACAGACTCAGTGTATTCGAGGTGGATGTATTTAATAATGCAGCGTTCAGAACGCTCTGTGAAGAAACAACACATAACGATGTAATTGACACACAGGTAGCGAGATATTGCAATCTCATCATACTGTATAGTGGGGTTGTATGAAACAGAATTACCTAAATTAAAGACAATCACGGGTTCCTAGATAGTATCAATATGACCAAATACTCTATGTAGGATATTCGTGTGATCAGGATGTTTCGATTTAATTTAATCTGTTTACCATAAGCATTTAGAAAACACTAATGTCAGTTTTTTATTTATACACATTTATTTTGGAAAACGTTCCCAAAGTAACAGAAAAATGCTATCAGTTTCCATTTAACATATTCTTATCGGTATGCCCAATTGTCATATACTATAATTACAATATATTACAGTATTATTCGATAAAAGAGTATTATACAAAATTAATTGTTTCTGTGTGAAGATTGCGAATAAAATATACCATTAAAAAGGTATATAATGATGATGTAATAATCTTGATTACTATAACTGTACAATTATCAGTGTATTTATTTGTTGAAATCGTAGCTACTGACTTAACACAAGTATGGATGTTTAAGAATATGCAGTGCACGTTTGCCATCATAAATAACTATTTTTAGTCTTTTGTTTCAGGTTCACCTAATTTTATCCCAATATTTGATATATTTATTTAAATTTCGTATTATGAAATTGATCGATAAACTGTACCAGTATAATTTTATATGCTTTCTGTAGGTAATAAATGTAATTGCTTTACTTACCTATTGTAATTCTAGGATGGTGATGAAAATACCCTGGAAATGATTATCTGCAATTGTTTCCCGTCCAACCTAAGGAGGAATCTACTGGAAAACTCCACCAACTCCATAATAGCAACTTTATGTTGGAAGAGAGACACAAATCTTTTCCTGAATAAAATTACATACTCCCAAAGTAAAGCTATTCAATAGATCCACTCCACGTTATTTCATACCTATACTTGGTATTGAAGGTAAATCATCTTATCTTCTGTGTAATAAAAATCATGATATTTGTGATTGTATTATCTCTAGGATTACAAACCTCTCCAGGGAACTCCAAAGTGGCACTTGCAATTTCACAAACAACCACACACACACACACACACACACACACACACACACACACACACACACACACATATATATATATATATATATATATATATATATATATAATATATATATATATATATATATATATATATATATTCAGTTTTATCCGAATTTCAGAAAACAATGGACATTCCAGCTTTGTATGCAATACACTCTTGTCAGCCTTGTGCCTATATTTTTTGTTTGTTTTGGATATGTTACAATTTATTCGCTGGAATCCTTATCTTACTTTGGACGATATTCACAGGCTTCACCTGCATTCCAGTTTTTACAACCTAATCGTAATATGTGGATTACACCGGCAAACCCGTTCTGTAAGTTACCTTTCTAGACAAGTGTTGAGATAGGAACACACATTTGGCAAGAAACTCTTAGTTACCGGTATCATGTTGGGTTCCAGGGTACTCTAACTTTATTTGTTATGTATGGTTTTGTAGTTAAGTACAATGCTATTATGAGTGCTTTTTGTTCTTGCCAGTTTTGGTGACTGACACTGGTCCAAAACCTCTCATTGCAATAACGATAAAACTGGTAACTTTTAACAATAGTTTGAACTAATACGGTCAGACAAGCTTCACCTCGGGTCATAACGAATGCTAATGTATCTATGTGACAGACTTGTCAACTGCAACACGATAAAGTACTTTGCAATCCTGATCTCTTATATGAGATCAAGCCATAACTTCCTGTGATAGATTGCAATGGGGATCACTAATAAATATCCAAACTTTGACGAGATCATAAACCCGTCCAGGTCCGGACAAACAGGACCGTAAAGTGTCTGATATCTTCCAGTATAAATACGTGCTGTGGTTGTAAGATACGGCGCAATGTGTAATCGTTTCAAAAAGACCCTTAAATCATCATCTACTCATTAAATGTATTATTATTCACAACTTTTAAGTTATATGAATATACATTACAAGTACAGTTCCATATAACCTTAATCAACTAATAAACCTTAGCCAATAACGACCAATAAAGAGTAAACGTTCGATGTTTTCAACTTGCTTCCGAAAAAAATATTTCTGCTATCGTTAAGTGCATAGTACATAACTAATTATTTGCCACTGATGTTGTTCATAATAAAATTCTAACTATCTGTATACTATGAATTTCTTAAAAGTGAGAATAATTGTATGAGAAAAAATAAATTAAAATAATAACGGATACACAAAATGAATTATACTAAATGAAATTTCTCGCATTTGGTGCAATTATAAAACTTTGATTACTATTCGGAATATACAGGAAATTATGACGAATTAATTATTTATTGATACAGGTACTTTTACAAATTTGTATTGCAACTATACAATCTCTAATGCATCAGTTACAGCTAAGCGTATTACAGGTAAATTTTTAAGCTTTTCATGATATATATATATATATATATATATATATATATATATATATATATATATATATATATATATATATATATATATATAGTTTAATGTACAGATTAGCATAAATTAAACACCCTTAGTTAGATAGTAACCCACAATATATCATTATTAGTAAAAATAGCCATAAATATTGATTCTCAAATAAAACAATTAAAAATTTAATCAAAGTCACTTCTTGTATTGTCAAAAATATAATATTGATCTTTGATCGTTATAACCTATAAAACTTTATACCATGTAACAAACAGTTCTAAACAGCTTTTATTAAGTGCTTAAACATTTGATAGCCTATGTGTGACTTTTAGGGACAAGAAATATATCGCGAGAATAACATTAAGTTATTTTACAATAATACGCCTGTACTTTGACATTTTATTGCCCGTAAGTATAAATAAAACAAAACGCTTTCTAAGATTCAATAACAATTGATTATTTGCATCTAAATTTAACTAAACTGGCAGTTAATAACGAGAGTTAAAAAAATGTTTAAGTTTAATGTTTCTTATCTCTCTATGCTTTTGTGGGTATCAAACGCTTGCAGTGAAATTCACCATCATCAAACAGTTTAAGTGTTGCTTAAATATAAATTAAGCCTAATGCAAAATTTGAAGGGTGTGGGTAAGTTTTATCTTGTTTATAGTTTTAAAGATTGGTCTTGTTAATTAATTATTGAGATATCGGGTGGACAGACAGACGTACCATAATTAACAGTTTTCAGTCCTCAATTGATAGTCTTTAATAACACTCAGCCAACAATAATGTAGAAATGGGATACCTAAATATTATATGCCTTAAATATTTAAAGAATTACGTTTACATCTGGCACCCACATTATAAATTCACACATTACTAAAATCTGATATATAAGAAAACTGAAATGGGAATCGAAGTTAGTTAAAAAATAAGGAAAATTACATAAAATAGCTTTCTGCCAGTTATCTTTCAATTATGAGCTTTCTAAGGACCAACTAACTCTTGAAAATATGGATTTCTCCAAGTTGGGACTTCATATGATAAAGTCTGTTCGTATACTAATAGGTAATTAAAAATGTCATAACAAACCGCTCAGTTAATGGAAATGTGATTATACTTTCTCTTTAAAACTCTCCAGAGGTGAAGATCTCCGTGCCCTGAAACAGTGAAAGGAGTTTTATGATGCTAGTTCCGAGTTCTGTCAAACTCACACTTCCTTTAAAAGACGTTTGCCATTCATTCACTGTAATGTAAGAAGGCCCAATGATAAAAGGGTTTCTGATGAAGCTCTTAGATACCTGATTTAGTAAATAATTCTATTTAGTAATTTCTTAAGAATATTTAAATTATAATTATCCTGTATTAGGCCAAATAATAGATAGAGATGATCACACTCCGTATGGATACTAAAGTAATCATATACGTACACTGGGCTCTTGCGCGTTAATGCAATTAATAGATCGCTTATAGTTTTAGGTATTATGTATTTGAAACCATTGTTACTAATCGTATTTATATTTACGAATAAAAAAATAACAGTGATGCTCTAATTGAACAAAGTAGAAATGTGAAACAAGTAATATGAAACAATTACTACTTATGAGTCCTCTAAGGCATCCTATCTGATATATACTGTAAGGTAAACAGTGCAGAGTTCAGTAAACACCAACCCTGTTGTTTATAATGGAGCAACCCCGCGGATATTCAGGAGTAGATAATGTAACGATAGTGAGATAGGATAGTATTCTGCGGGTTGAGATGAAACGACCAATAAATATTTGTATTACACACAACGATAGCATATTGTTACAATTTATATTAAAGTTTTCTTTCTTAAAATATTATTATACTGTACGGTAAACAGTGCAGAGTTCAGGAAACATCAACCCTGTTGTTTATAATGGAGCAACCCCGCGGATATTCAGGAGTAGATAGTGTAACGATAGTGAGATAGGATAGTATTCTGCGGGTTGAGATGAAACGACCAATAAATATTTGTATTACACACAACGATAGCATATTGTTACAATTTATATTAAAGTTTTCTTTCTTAAAATATTATTATACTGTACGGTAAACAGTGTAGAGTACAGTAAACACCAACCCTGTTGTTTATAATGGAGCAACCCCGCGGATATTCAGGAGTAGATAGTGTAACGATAGTGAGATAGGATAGTATTCTGCGGGTTGAGATGAAACGACCAATAAATATTTGTATTACACACAACGATAGCATATTGTTACAATTTATATTAAAGTTTTCTTTCTTAAAATATTATTATAAATATAAATTGAAAACATGATTATAATACATTATTTTAATAATTTTACATGAAAAGAGCATGCTTAATTATGTTTTGCGTAACAGGATCGCTGAGGTTGCACGCAAAATGCCAAGTCTATCGCATACATGTGTTACTTTTGCACATTTTATAATATATTATATTACTGTACTTAGTTTGCTTATAGATTTCTTTATTTTACGACATTCCCATTACCGTCATGGTTACTCCAAATCAATAATAGGGATGTGAACTAAATATTCTTAGCGAAATCACATGAAACGACATACACCAACATCGAACTCGAAGTACCCTAGTTGGAAACGATTATTCATGGATTATTTCAAGTATATAGGCCTGTCCGTCCGTTCTTGAGAAATCTTGTAAGCCGTCCGAAATACGGACGGAAATGAAATTTCTCCATCACCTTGAATGATTTATAACAGAAAAGCAGAAAAGTAATTAGCGTTAAATAGAGTTTTTGAACAAAGAAGGCATCATAAATACGTGTCGCGCAGGTGATTGGCAAAACTTTGGTGATTAGACAAAAGATTTACACCCTGTTCTTTGTGGCTGAAGTGGTGGAGCAGTGGACTACTATCGGTGGCCAATCAGTCATGTTTTCAGAATGAATTCCATTCTTTTAAAATCACTTTAGTTACTAATACGAGTAGACCAGTAATGGGACAGTGCGATAATATACTTTTCAAGTTTTATTTCTCTCTCTACACCATTGTATTTTGTTTGTTATAAAGTTTGATAAACATTAGAACAAAGATGAAACATTTTATGAACGATTCCTTGACATTACGTACTCTATAATTACATATTCGAGTGTGCAAACTTAAAAACCTTTACAGCCTAACAGAATAATTTTTGCAATTAAACAAATATATTATTATAAAGTTCCAGGTATTATACAGTAATTTGACACGTCGACTGAGGAAAACCCGTCGCTGTGTCAGGTCTAAAATCGCTTCTCACAATTATTCTAGAGACCAGCGATAAAAAATATTGCTTTTGTATTATTTCTCGACAGTTACTGAGCAGTGGTAGAAAGCACGTTCTGCAAACGTGACAGAAAGCATCCAGAAATGAAGGTATTAACTTCCGAATTATTTCTCTACAGTTACTTTGCAGTGGTAGAAAGCTCGTTCTGCAAACTTGGCCGAAAGCCTCCGACAATGAAGATATTAACTTCTGTGTTATTTCTGGACCGTTACCGTGCAGTGGTAGAGATCTCGTTCTGAAAACGTGGCAGAAAACCACTGAGAATTAAGGTAATAAGTTCAGTATTATTTGGTACAGTTTACTGTTCAGTAGTATAAAAGCACGTTCTGCAAACTTTGCAGAAAGTCTCCAACTATGACAGTATTAACGCATGTATTATTTTCTGGACAGTTACTTTGCAGTGGTAGAAAGCACGTTCTGCAAAACTTGGCAGAAACCTCCTAACAGCTTGACCCCCTTCCAAGATGTGGTTTGTTATGTGCAGTTTGGCGCGTAAAATAAAATCGTTTTTAATGTTTTTACCAAAACGAAACAAAGTTTTATCACTTATTTGATCCAGGAAAGACGAAATCGCCACATCATATGAAGTGTTTAATCGGTGGTGTAGTGACGTTAAATAAAAATTAAATTACTCAACACTTTTAGGAAAAGTTTGTACCACATCAGTTTAAGTGAACTACTGTTCACCTGAATTCAATATCAAGTTAAACGTTTGTACCAGCTATAGCCAATAACAGCATAAAAATAAAAAAATGTATTTTTCCCAATCGACACAGGTGCATTATAATAATACAGATTGCAGTGATATTACCTTTGTTTGTGTATGCTTGTAATTTGTCTTTATTAATTAACCAAAATAATTAGAACTGTTATATATCCACAAGCAGCGTACACCACAATTACAAACAATAACACAAAAGTTAAGATATATTTGTAATTATTGGACGATCTGGATTAAATTTCAGTACTTTTAAATGACCATTGGACATTTTTTTTATAGCAGACACCACCGGCTTATTAAGCTCAGAAAAATCAAGAGGCGGTCTCTGGCAACAGATGGACAAATTCCTTCCGGGATTACATAGTTGGATGTGCTGAGGAGGAGAGTTACATGTTTGATATAATTACGTAATCTGTTTGATTTTATTACACTTACTTTAATTACAACGTTTCCGAACGCTTAAGTAATATTATTCATTATATTATATCAAATTTCAAGAGTCGTTTGCTACTTTGTTGTAAAATAACCTTAATATCTGACGTCATTATAATTTTATTATATTAAAATATATTACAATTTACTTTACTTGGAAATAAAGGAAATCATAAGAAGCAGAAATGGTTTGTAAAGGAACAAGTTTGCAATTAATTATTATCTAAATTAATTATTAATCTGGGCTAGACAGAATTCTGAGAAAATAAATAATTGCACTTTGATTTAGAAGTAATGAGTAAAAGTATTGCGAACAAAATTTCATCTTTTGTAACTACCAAAAAACAAATTAACCTGAGATCGTCTTACAGAATAAGATAAAATTTTTCTCCTTTTATATTTTCTTACATTTCTTTAAATCTGCTATTTTTCATGCTTACTTTGGTGTCAACAGTCTCTGAGTTTTAAAACTTAAATTTAACAATATTGTTTAACATTTTAAATTATGAATACACTCACTCATAATGTATCACGGTCTATTTTACATGTTAAAAGAAAATCACATATAATAAAAAATTCATTTCACGACTTATAGACATAAAAATATGCTTAATTCATCATATATATGGGTCATATATCGGTTATGCTATACTATTTTTGGTAATATTGGTTTTGTATTATATATATAAAACCAATTAACTCGAACCTATATTATTGTTGTAACTTCCGTGCTGTATTACAGTCTCCGTTTACGAAATAACACTCTTGATAATTTCACTACGTCTCATGCATAATTTACACTATATTTAACGCGCCTATATTATGTGTCTGGTTACATAGTAATAATAATAATATTCCAACTATTTGAATCTTTTTTCCATGTATTATATGTTTATAAAATTAATGGAAAATTTAAATCATACAAAATGGACCAGCATGTTACTTGACATAGAATTGCTTTCTTCTCTCTTATTTTTAATTGTATTATAACAAAAGGTATACAAGCCTTTTTTGGCATAGCAATTTTACTATTTTGAAGACCTTTTAAACCTTGTATAACTAACAACCTAAAACTAATAACTAAACTTCAGTAAGCAGTCTTATGCAACCTTTTGATCTTCTTCAAAGTTTTCCAATCACTGCTCACAATAAGAAATAAACTGTCAAGCCTTTGTTTGGAATTTATCCTAACAATTACACGAGTAAATAGGAACTCGTGTAATTATAAACCTATAAATCATAAGTATACAACAATCCTCCAAACTTCTAATAAGGAAATTTGGGATTTTTCTAACATACATACATTCATTCTTCATAACTATATCTCATCTCTTTCAATGGCAAATAGCGGTACATATAATGATAATTCAGGATATTATTGTTTGTTTGAAGTTTTAATTTAATTATAAGGTAGTTTTTAATGCAAGTTAATACATACCCCCGCTTTTCTTAAAATCTCAAACACACATGATGCCTACGTTTAACGAATATTAATGACCGATTGACTTTGTTTCAAATATAGCTTGTTTCTTCATAAGAAGTTTAGATCATTATTAGTCTAGCCCAGGTTTACATACTTTCCTGGTACTGACCTAGTGTTTAAAGGTTTTTAATCATTGAATCTCAATTATATTTTGTTAACAAAACCCTAAAAAGTGGTGTTTATATGCCTTCTAAAATACAAAAACATATTATTTCTGCTAAATTACTGTAAAAACACACAATTTATAAAATATTTTTCCAAAAAGCTATCAACATGCCATTATTACGTCTATACATTTGAAATCTTTACTATCGCTCAGCCTATAACTTAAACAGATGAAAATTTGCCATCTCTATCTGCTTGTCAGCCTATCTGACAATATGGAATCTCGAAAGCGAATTGACCTATTGCAGATCAAAGTTGTACATAAAAGTTCAAATGTTTATGAGGAATATCAAGATCTTTGACGATAAATGTTGCTCCATAGGATTTAGTTGAGCGTTATTGAATATCGTTATATTGTTTTCTATGGATACCTCTGATAGTAAAAAGAGAAAAGCATTAAAGGTAAATGTTGTAAACGAACCGAGTACAACCCTATGACAATAAAACATCTTCCATAGCAATACATGTAGGTATACACTTGAAATTTTCAATTTAATCTTAGCATAGCCTTCACATAAACAAGGTATCGTGTATCTTCAGCTCTTTTATTGAGGCTATTATTATTTGTACATTATTTTTGTGTGCTATTTCCATACCAAGATTCATTCAATGTTAGTATTTACCAAGCCAATTATTATATTACATACTTCTACAAAATGATTGCTCTAGTATTGTGAGTTAATAAGAATAAAATTATGGTAAATATTGTTTTAAAAGGATTGAGAACTTTAAATATAATTTTAGTTTTAATTCATTCATTTTTATTATTTGGACGTTACTAATTTTCACAAAATCTAGATGTGATCATCTACAAAAAACATTCAGAGACATATTATTTTTATTTGGAAGTATGTAAAATTCCTAAAACAAAGATCTACGGTTTTTTATGAATAAATACACAAACTCGGTAATTTAGGGTGTATTTTATTATCAGGATTTTTGAAGTTATGAAAGAAATTTGTTTGGAATTTTAAGTCTAACTAACGTAACTGTATAAGTTTAATATGTATTGTTAAGTTTTTAATAGACGTATTAAAATGCTCTATAAAGCAAAGTTGGTTTGAAACAAATTGAACGAAATATTATAGGCTTTTTTAGAAGGAATTGTACTTTTATTTCCAGCTAGCAGAAGCGGTTCATTAGGCCGATAAATAGACGAAGAGTAACAACTTCATCGTTCACTGAGCGTGTAAGTCCTCTTGGTTTTCTGTATAAAAATAAACTGTTATTTTTAACTTTAGACCTGCAGCCGAAAAAAACTGTGAAAATTCAATACCCTTCAATGGTCTCTAAATAGAACCGAAAGTTGTATATAATTGATTTTAAAATCTATATATGATGTTCCAAAATTATGCAAATCAATTTTTAAGTTTTTCCGTGATATTATTTAGAATATTTATAATTTATTCTTAACATTTTTAAATTCTTGATTATACTCCTAGATTAAAATACCTGGATGCAGTTTACGTGTGGTGACTCCACTTCGCAGTGTATGTAGTGGCAACACTGCTGTGTGAGGATAAGGCAATCCCGCTTTCAACTGTCTCGGTTGACTTTGTGTGTTTGGGACAACACCTGAATGTTACGTGAGTGCACACAACCCCTTCTCTTCACAACTCCACCAACCTCAAAATAGTGATTTCCATTTAATGTCTGAGGTTGAACTCCTTTAAATTCGCTAATTTCCCACATTCTCCTCATATTATAATAAATCTTAGGCACTAATTTGACTAGATCTGTAAGCTCGTCGAATATTTAATGAAACTTAATACTTTGAAATTGTCATATTCAGCAAGAAACGAGGAAATAACTATCTAACTAAACCTAAAGGAGTTAAAAATGAGTTTTTTACTCAAAATTATATCCTAAACTCGTCTGCAGAACTTTTTCTGGCTAAAACAATTTAATAGATTAATAGAGATATACAATTCGTCTATCTCTTTTCGAATCCTACAATACTACGCTGTCACTCCTGCGTCGTGCGCTTCTTTGCGAACCTGACCAGAGACATTTTGAAAGGCATAACGATACGGAACTAGCGACCCATCTTAGAGTCTTTATCCAGTAGAGTGCCTGGCCAATGAACTGGCAGTAACTGCATTTAAAAACGTATATTTGCATTATTATCCGTGCAAGAATGCATTGCTCCAGCATTTGCTTAACCACAAACTTACAGGATCATTCTTTGCGTAAGCATTTGAGCTAAGCTCTTACCAGTAATTGTTTAGTTTATTTTCCTCTAGCAACTGACTATCCTTGGTGAGCGTCCTCCTCCAATTGCTCAGACACGGCGTTTGCTAGAAGAATAGTGGAGACTGGTGAGCGCTCGTATTTATCCAGAGGTGTGACCTCGAACCATACATGGACGTCCAACTCTGCACTCAGTGTGTATTTCGGTTTGGCATCGTCACTATGTGATGAGCACTTTCTGTGAATCATCGGTGGATATGAAACGAAAAAAGTGAGATAATCCGCTCTTGGTTTACTGTTTCGACAGTTTTTCATCTCTTCAGACACTGATAGGCAACTTGTTATCGCTCCGAAATTATTTCTAGCCAGAGTAGGATACAAAGCTCTACTACTGGAAATATGTTTAATTCTTGCAATCTTGATACCCCACATTGGACTTTTTAATAGGTATGCTGATCTTATATTGTTCGTGATAATAACTGTTATATACAACTTAATTTATTGTTATATTATTTACAACATTTCATATATTCGGCATTTATTTTACTTTTAAAATGTGGCACTAAAATTGTTAATCTTTAAATTTAACCCAATGTCAGAATCTTTTCATGATCAAAAATCATTAGGGCCATCATGCTGTATGTTAGAGCTAAGGTAATAACACGCTTTTAACTGGCCGAAAACTACAGAAAACAGATCTGTTAAGGTTAAAACAATAGAAACTGTGCCGACACCACAAAATTTAGCTTTTATCAAAAACCACAGGCCATTGATATATTATTTAGTAACTCACTTTAGATTTACTATCTTAAATTTATGTAATAGTAAAATTAAAAACATATAATTCCAAAATTATCCTCGTAAAAAACTTTTATACGTTACGGGATTATAAATGAGTCCCTTAAAACGAATATTTATATTATTAGTGCATATGCAATATTTTTACTAAAAGCTGTTTAAAGCAAACATGTTACCATATAACTTGAATTTTATGATATTTATTTACAAAAACTCAGAATTAACATTTATATTCAAGTAAGTTTAGTTAAGAAAAGACTATGTTTTGTATGCAGTTTACTCAGGCCTGTTTACGGGGACTCATAGAAAATGTTATTTTTTGATTTATTGATAAACCAAAAAAATGTGTTTAGAAAGCTCACATACATGACAGATAAAAATTGCTTCTTCGATAAAAATTCAGGAAATCCGATACATCAATAGCATGATTGGTGAAGTTGAATGAAAACCATCAAGTAAATAAACTACTTTGTGTCAAGAAGGTGACCTAATTAAGTAAAATAACTAAAGAAATTAGTAAGCGAAGTAAGCAAAAGTTAATTTCAAAATAACAGGTGACATAAATCATTCTTGACGTAATATAAGTTTTGCCGATAAACGTAAATAGCTGGACTCTACGGCCTGACTCTGACACTTAATACACTTGCTTTGTATTTATTTAGCTACGGTATTGTTTCTGTGATGTTGTTGCAACAGGGAACGTAACTTTCGAGTATTTATAGAATAATTATGTTTCAAAGCAAGGTTAATGTATTATTAATATAACGGTATTGTTAAGATATTTTTTAAAAATATTATTGTCTTTTTCAAGTCTAAAATTTTAATATACTCAATAATATCAGGGTAGTTCACTCATTCATTGTCTAGAGATGCAGTCGTCAGTACATACAAGTATGTCTGTGTCATACAGGATAAAAAAATCAAAACTTTTAAACTTTTGACTGTATAAAAATATTAATATAAAAGTCACTTGTAGTATAAAAGTCACAATATAAATATAAAAATATAACCTTGAGTCACATTTTAACAGATTCTTACTAGATATAAATTAAAAATTGGTTTTTGAATCAAAGCAAATGAAAAAGCGGGTTATCGTATACCGTTAACTCGACAATTATCAATGATTAGGCAAGTAAACTAGGAGGGCTATTATAAAGGTGAGTTAGTATACAACAGTCAAATCGACCGGTGTAGACGATTGGTTTAGGCGAGTAGGCGGGTAATTATAAAGGTGAGTTGGTATACGACAGTCAAATTGACCGTTGTAGACGATTGGTTTAGGCGAGTAGGCGGGTAATTATAAAGGTGAGTTGGTATACGACAGTCAAATTGACCGTTAGACGATTGGTTTAGGCGAGTAGGCGGGTAATTATAAAGGTGAGTTAGTATACGACAGTCAAATCAACCGGTGTGGACGACTAGTAGAGTCGAGTAAGGGGGACGATTATGACGGTGAGTTAGTATACGAGAGTCCAAATCGACCAGTGTAGACGATTGGGTTTAGGCGAGTAGGCGGGTAATTATAAAGGTGAGTTGGTATACGACAGTCAAATCGACCGTTGTAGACGATTCGTTTAGGCGAGTAGGCGGGTAATTATAAAGGTGAGTTAGTATACGACAGGAAACTCGAGCGGTGTGGGCAATTTTTTGTCGAGTAGGTGAGCTATTATAAAAGGGAGTTAGTATAACGAATTTCAAAACAAACAGTGTGGGCAATTGGTTGATTAGAGTAGGGAACCGAGTAGAAAGGCGAGTTACGATAGACCATCAATTTCTTCTAGTATTCTTCATACTACATACCACCTATTCCTACTACTAGTCTTATTGTCTAGTTATCTAATAGTACTTTCATATGACTGAATGTTTGGAGTAAATAGTTTACCCATTTGAGTGCCGATCAGAATCTTAGTGGACTTTAGTGTGTCCGTGCAAGTTACGAACTATAGTTACGTAATGTAGTTAAATCCAATAAATTAATGAATACTTGTATGTTTGCCGGTCTGAAATTACAATTTTTTCAGTCGTGACATACTCAATAAGCGAAAATATAACTACAACGTTGTGAAATATTATTGCAATAATCTTATATCTAACCTATAAATTTTCCTGTTCATACTGTGAAAAACATGAAATTTGCTAACGCAAAACTACTTAAATACTAGGCAAACAGTATCTATTATAATATTCGAAATATTGCACGATAAATTACTCTTTCATTTCTCACAGTATTAAACTTATATTAGGTAAATAGATATATAGTCACGGGAATGGTTGTAAAGGTAAAAGTCTAAAATATAATTTTTCTTACTATCCTCAGTCAACCTCTGGATTTTGGTCGACTGAGGATAACTGCCAGCTCATGAAACTGCTCTAGTCTAAGTGACCAAATATATTTATGTACTTATTCTCGTGCTAAAAATTTTAAAAAGTAATTTTTGTTGTTTTATAGGCAATAAAGGTTTTAATTAGTGTTTTTGAATACATGAACGTTTAAATAAAATAGCATAAATTAAGGATACAAATAAAAACGTTCTTCATTTTATCTAGTCATAAATATATTCACATTTATTTCATTAACTTGGATTTCATAATTTGTTCAAAATATACATTTATACACAACAAGTCATCAGTCAACAAGTCAACACATCACAAAAGATGGTGTTAGATGTGTTGGCATAGTTAGGCTACACGTCAAAAAAGAACAAAATCTCACCATTTTCTCATTGTACTTTCTGCTACTTTGTCTATGTTTGTCTAGTTAGTCATCATGATTACCTATAAAAAAATATAAATATTATGTTTACACGAACAAACACCAAAGCCTACGGAGAAACATGCACCATCATTGAATTCAGTGTTGCCTACAGAAATGAGCAGAAATGCAAATCTACACGTGAGCATGTCTGTACTGTAATGCATTAGTGTATAATAACATAACTCAATACAACATCATTAAGATTATTATTGTAAGCCTTCAAATCATAAAATGGAAGCACAATAACATTGAGTAAACAAACTACATTTTTGGAACTTGTAATCAAATTAGTTTATAAGTGGAGTTTCTTAATTGTTCAGAATAGAGTTTAGAAACCGATAAAGTTGCCAATGAATATTTCACTCAGATTATTAGTAAAGTTTTCAATCAGCTGCTACATCTTAAGCCGTAGGCAATTACAAGACAGAGACGGTTGAATAAATTATTATAATCTAAATGGTATTTTTTTGTTTTTGTAAAATGTGAATTATTTAGGCCAAATAAACATATTTAAAATTGGTTCTAAACTTGTTTATTAATTTTTGACAAATATTCGAGATTTAGAAGCTTGAAATTTATTATGCTAAGTGACGTAATGACAACGCGTTTTTTTGTGAGGGCGTTGGGGATAATCTGTTCTCACTTGCACATCACACCGGGGTGTGTGGAATAAATAGCAATTTTAAAACATCAGAATAGTCTTACTTAATTAAAACTTTCAAGTATCGCTGTATTTGAAGTAAAATTACTGTTATAAATGTACATTAACACTGTTTAGGGCTAATGGACTGTTATCATATGAACGTAATCTCCCTCACACCTTAGTTACACTAATGATATGCATTAGTGGAATAATAATTGTAGCAATACTTGGCTTATGGATTTATTAAGAAGAAAAACTAATGCTTGAATACACCTATACCCTTAGTAAAACATGTTACAGTTGTTTTAAAAAAGTACCGTGAGAACCAAAATCACGAAAGAACCATTAAACCTATGGGTTTTGATGGATCACTGAATAACTTGTCGTGGTCGAGATGATTAATCTCGTATGAGATCTAGGTAAATTTCAAAACGCAATATAACTTGGCATATATTAGTGATTGAGGAGAACTGTCCATTATGTGAGTAAACCAATTAACTTTTAGATACTGAACCTGCATGAACAGTAACGCATGGAAACCTTACAATATATTACTTAACCTGGGAAAAAATATCTTCCCCAGAATGTAGGGTTTTCATTTAAGATCCTGTCTACATAGATAACAATTATTTGTAGAATTAATTAGGTCATTTTATTAGGTTCGGGCTCTATCCCTTTGTAGGATGGCAAAATTTAAAAACTTTTCCTGTCGGGGAATGTACTTGTATTATTTTCTGTATGATCGTCTGTCTATGCGCAGAATATATCGAGAATAAAAAAGCTATATTTTTTAAATTTAAAATAAAAAATATTTAAAAACGTACCATCTTTGACGCCCTGTTATACTACTACTATTTAGCAGTGAAAACTGAAGTAAAGTTACTTACATAAAAGTGGTGTAATATACAATAATAATTTATTTATGTCAGGTTAACTGGTCTCATGATGTCTAGAATTTGAATCAGTGATCTAAAAATATATATTGATTCATAGTTTATAGACTTAAATTTTGCATGAAATGTGATATATAAACATATATTCTGACATCTAATTTCACTCAAATATTGTGGAATTTTGTTAAGAAAATTAGGTATTTAATTGGAAATCGTGATAACTGTTATGTTCTCTGAAATGTGGCATCGAATATTACTTGTTAAACATTAATTCCAATTATTCTGATGTAGATCAAAAGTTGCGAATATACTTCAGTGAACATTACTTGTTTTCCTGAGAGTTTATTTCGTTTATTATTCTACCTTTTGTGTTTCTGTTATTCAATAGGAAATCTTGGGCAAAGACGCTGGTAATAGATTGTTGTAAATAATTACAAATAACCTACTAAAACCCAAAGTAAGTAGATCAGGACACTAAAAGTAAATTCCTTTTTTAGGTAAAGCCACCAAACTCGAATCCAATATTCCTATAAAGAAGAGGGAAAGTAGCAAATTTTAAGGTCAACCAATACGGCCTTTGTATTGTCATGTGGTGACAAAGAAACGAAAACCGAATTTCCAACCAAATTTTAGGAGAAAATCTGCTTACTCCCACCCTTGTTGAAGTTGGTGTAAAATATGTGTTTGTAAAATAAATAAATATCAAACAATCATTCTTATTGCATTACTGAAGAAATGTGGTCAAAATCGGATTTTGTCGTCAAACCCCTATATAAGGATAGCTTTGTTGTTGTTGTTGTTTGTTTTAAGTTTAAATAAACACAAAAAAGATTAGTTTTGCTATGTGGTACTTTCTTAAAAAAAACATAAAAAATATGTAAAATACCCACAAACTACTACTTTTATATTTCCACTATATCAAAGTAAAAAATATATTTATTTTTAACGAAACTGTGCTCTTCTTCCAGTTTTATCCTAGCTCCATCAACATATTTACTTACAATAATTCCCTTACGAAATAATATTGATAACTCTTGGTAATTTTTTCCTATAATGTCTTATCTTTTTTTTTATTTCTGCGTTTATAAAGATAAATCGAGCAAAACGTTTCGATAACTGGAAACTGTCCTATCTTCCTACAAAGTACCAAATTTTCAATATCGTTTCCAAAACATCCATCATCAATAACTAAACCAGGTAGGAACACGCTACACCACGTGACATGTAACACATTCGATGGTAATTTTTTCAAAATGTTCTTTGAAGAGATATATAGACAGACAGTTGTACAGAAATGCATTTTTATCTGTATCCTCCGGCAGGAAAACATTTTTTTAGCCCACTATGTGATAGACTTAAATGACCCTCAGTTAAACTCATTAGCTAGATAAGCATCATTATATAACTCATTTTTTCATGTATACATTGAGTTTCATATAATATATAGCGTATAAAAATGAAATATTCTTTGGAGTGTTTTTCTACATTATACGTGTTTGTTAGTTTTTTTCCAGAGCAGGCAGAAAATCCACTTAGTTTGTTTGAAAACAAATTTAATCTGTTATTTTCCTGTTACCGTTGTCATTTATAGTTTCTAAATCAATTCGTGTTAAATATAAAGTACGGTCTGGCAGACAGTTAGGAAGATGGCCATACATACAGAATTTATATTTTATCCACCTCGCGTTAGGGATGGACTGCACTAACGCTCATCCAACAGAGAATACCTTAAATTATTTTGAATCCACTAATACTAAATCTGCCTCCTTATCTTCAGAAATCAACTAAAACTGAATATTTTATTATTATAAATGTGCCTGTCAATACAAATTTTATATTTTTTTTTATATGGTTTTGGAAATTTAACTTTATTTATTAATATATTTTTATTATAACATACGAAAAAGTATTCGGGATACTTGAAGTATAAAATTTCACTCTTGTCGTGAGGAACGTATTCCGTTCAGGCTTAAAAGTTTTCCTTTCTGAGTCCTATTCCCAAGGAAGATCTGCCAGCTAAGTTACAGGGTTTGTTATTTCTTTACCCTCAGTTTGCGTCAGTCGAGTTTTCAAAACATGAATTCAACTTTGCGAGTTGTTTTTGGGGTTTTGCTCGACAGCTGAAATTTTAATTCGTGTTGCTTTATTGTATCCCTCTGGGTATATAACACATTTCTCATACCCAAGAGCATAGCAGTATACTTCACTTTGGGGGAAAAAATGAATCATAAAATAAAGGAAATTTTCATAGTAGTTCAGAACGATTCAGTACATTATAAACGGTAATGCAGCAATAAAACCTATTAAATTATAGTGTGGTGCTATTAATTAATACAGCATAGGACTCTTTCCATTTCATAAATATTTTCGTCACTTATATTGAAAGGCAATACAGAATATTATTTGCTACATTACACACTATATAATTTACAGTTAAATAAATATAACTATCTTGTTTGTTGTTACAATTCTTGTTAATATATGTAGTCTATAACAAGTAATGTGTCTATTAAAACGCTACCACATTACTGTAATGTTAATGTTTAGCATTTCTGAACAGTATAGACAATCATAAACAATAATGGTATGAGTATCAAGCAAGGTACGCTACGCAACTATTACTACGCTGTGCTGAGGCTGCATGCGAAGTTTTAGTTTTAAAGCTAATTTAATTCTCGATATGTCCTCTAGTTAGTTGTATGAGCATAAAAACATGCAAAAATTAATTTGTCATGAAAATGACACATTTATGCATCATTTATAGTCTACATATAAAATATTTCTCATATATGTTGTCACATATTACATTTAGATTTTTCATGATTAAATTTGATTTCATATCAGTATTTAAACAATAATATTCAATACACAAAGTTACTATAAAATTAATTAGAATGTGTAGTGACATGTAGCTAAAGGTGTTATATGACATGTTTGAAGGTCTTATGAGTGTATTGAGTTTTTTTTACAAATGTATTTATTGTTATTTTCTCGTTGCCATCATGAACACTAATTTAAAAATATTCCATAACGCTCAGAAAAATCCCACGGAGTGACATGTTTCATCAATCAACTCCATGTTCCCCATATGGAAATTAAGTATCGGGCGCAATTTCATGACAGTTCGTTTTCGATGTATAAATGATATTTTGCCAGACCTACGAGTGAGAGGCCTTGTTTATAGCTCAGCTAATAATTAATTCTGATATTGCGATGAAATTAAAAGATTTTAATATAATAATATTATAGTATATAAATTTTACTATAAATACGTTTGTACTTATCTTAACAAACCGAACAATAAATATATTCTAAATCTTCACTAATGTAACCCATATTCACGTTAATATTTTACCTAAATTAAAGAGCTTAGAAAAAAAACCTAGGGAAGAAGCAACTACTAAGTAAAAACAGGGAAATGCGCCTTAAAGACAAGTATGTTTTTAAAATACACTCTTGATTGTTTGAACCAACCAGGCCTAAGATCTCGGATTGGTGAGTATTTCATTCAAACAAAAGTGACAATTCAGACCAAAACTACAGAAAGATATCAAAAAGAAAGACCTACCTTCTTTGAAAACTGAAGAACAACTCAGCAAGTACACACACTGGAGGGTTTTCCCTCTTCATACTTACATCATCACTTTTGTTCTTCAGCAGGAATACTGTTTTCTGATGTTTGCTCAAAACTTGAGTTTTTATTTAAGTTATGAGATAGAAAGAACTAACTTCTTTGAAAACTTATGAACAACTCAGCAAGTACACACACTGGAGGGTTTTCCCTCTTCATACTTACATCATCACTTTTGTTCTCCAGCAGGAATATTGCTTTCTGATGTTTGCGCAAAACTTGATTTTTTATTTAAGTTATGAGATAGAAAGAACTAACTTCTCTGCAAACTGAGGAACAACTCAGCAAGTACACACAATGGAGGGTTTTCCCTCTTCATACTTACATCATCACTTTTGTTCTCCAGCAGGAATATTGCTTTCTGATGTTTTGCTCAAAACTTGATTTTTTATTTAAGTTATGAGATAGAAAGAACTAACTTCTCTGCAAACTGAGGAACATATCAGCAAATACACACAATGGAGGGTTTTCCCTCTTCATACTTACATCATCACTTTTGTTCTCCAGCAGGAATATTGCTTTCTGATGTTTGCGCAAAACTTTATTTTTTATTTAAGTTATGAGATAGAAAGAACTAACTTCTCTGCAAACTGAGGAACATATCAGCAAATACACACAATGGAGGGTTTTCCCTCTTCATACTTACATCATCACTTTTTGTTCTCCAGCAGGAATATTGCTTTCTGATGTTTGCGCAAAACTTTATTTTTTATTTAAGTTATGAGATAGAAAGAACTAACTTCTCTGCAAACTTATGAACAACTCAGCAAGTACACACACTGGAGGGTTTTCCCTCTTTATACTTACATCATCACTTTTGTTCTCCAGCAGGAATATTGCTTTCTGATGTTTGCTCAAAACTTGATTTTTTATTTAAGTTATGAGATAGAAAGAACTAACTTCTCTGCAAACTGAGGAACAACTCAGCAAATACACACAATGGAGGGTTTTCCCTCTTCATACTTACATCATCACTTTTGTTCTTCAGCAGGAATATTGCTTTCTGATGTTTGCGCAAAACTTTATTTTTTATTTAAGTTATGAGATAGAAAGGACTAACTTCTCTGCAAACTGAGGAACAACTCAGCAAGTACACACACTGGAGGGTTTTCCCTCTTCATACTTACATCATCACTTTTGTTCTCCAGCAGGAATATTGCTTTCTAATATTTGCGCAAAACTTGAGTTTTTTATTTAAGTTATGAGATAGAAAGAACTAACTTCTCTGCAAACTGAGGAACAACTCAGCAAGTACACACACTGGAGGGTTTTCCCTCTTCATACTTACATCATCACTTTTGTTCTTCAGCAGGAATATTGCTTTCTGATGTTTGCGCAAAACTTTATTTTTTTATTTAATTTATGAGATAGAAAGAACTAACTTCTCTGCAAACTGAAGAACAACTCAGCAAGTACACACAATGGAGGGTTTTTCCCTCTTCATACTTACATCATCACTTTTGTTCTCCAGCAGGAATATTGCTTTCTGATGTTTGCTCAAAACTTGATTTTTTATTTAAGTTATGAGATAGAAAGAACTAACTTCTCTGCAAACTGAGGAACAACTCAGCAAGTACACACACTGAAGGGATGATTTCGTGTAGATCTGTGTATTAATTTGAACTACACACGTAAAGTTTCATATTTTTAACTTAATCAGCAAATGGTTTTATACTTCCACAGGATTTTCTCACGCAACTTCCTAATCTTTTGATAGTTATTTCTGCTAATTTTATCATACTTATTACTCAATAAGTCGCATATATGCCTCATCAGTACAGATTATAATCTTTTAACTCTCCACACAGATAGGATCCTTCTGAGGAAAGGTCCATCAAATTAGAATAATTGAAAATAGGTGGGGTATAGAAGTACGCAACCCCCGTAATCTAATATTATTTTATAATTGTGCATGTTTCTAAATAATATATTTTTATAAGATAAAATTGAGTAAATTATATACAAAACCATAATTTTTAATAATAAATTACCTTATTCAAATGCAATAATATATATAGTATAATGTAAACGATCATAAGTTTTCACGTAGTGCAATAAATTATTATGTACAGAAAGGTATGCAACAAATTTTATTCTACTTAATTTTTTACACATTTTTTTTTACTGGAAAGCATCAAATATCCAGATGTTATTACCTTTTGATGGGCATTTTTAATTTTGTGCTATCATATAAGAGGATTTTCAACAGCAGTAAGAACATAATTGTATTAAATATGTCTTAATCTATATAATTAGCACAATTATAACTATTGGAATTTCTATTATTATTACTATTCTATTACTTTATAAACTTTATGCACTAATAAAATAGTAGACAGTTATTCAGCAAAAATATCAGAAATATAAACTATATGTACCAAACACGTGCATTGTTTGTTTCCTGTTTTACATAGAGACAGCTTAGACTAAGCTTTTATAGAGTATTTCCATTTTTATAGCTATTTATACATTGCCAATTGCCTCAATGAAGGGCGAAGTATGCGATTGATTTTTTATGTATTAGAATTGTTTAACGTTGTTTAGGTACTCGTATAACCGTTACTCTTTTGTAGTTTTATAAGTAACAGAGTTCTAAATAATTGAAAACAATTCCACCTCAATGGTATAAACCACGTACATTGCATCAAGCCATAGTTTTAGGTATCCGTAACAAAAATGACTTTATTATTTGTGTTTGTAAGGAAATTTTTTGTTACAATATTACTTCAAACCATTGCGTTAATACACTATAAGTTTCCCGTACCAGTAATTATGGAACTGTTAATACTATGCACTCAATGCAGTTATTTTAAAGTAATGGGTCACTTTTAACGGCTATATTATGGAATGGCGATGGGTTCTCCAATATCTCCTATTTTCGCCTATATATTTATGGAGGAATTTGAAAATAGAGCCTTGGCTTTAGCTCAAGTCCAAACCAAATATTAGTTGTAGGTATGTATATGATATATTGGTTGTTTTTCCTCATGGAGACGCAAAATTAAATGAAATTTTGTATAACAATAATATTATTTCTCCTTCCATCCTCTTTTCAATGTATGTAAAGCAAAACAAGCTTCCTTAGCCAATAACCTAAAGAAAGTACTGGGCAAACGTACCTTAAAGAGCAAAGATGTTAGGATGCCCAGCTGCTACTTTGAAGGTGGAGTGATAGTGTTTGACTGTGTCAGCACAGAAACCAAGAAGTGGCTGAAGAAGCAGATCCAGAAATTAAGCTGAAAATGGGCCAAGCCAAAAGCCTGGTCAAGTTTCTTTTAATCTTTCAACCTTTATTCCAAAATACGTTGATGTGAACAGCAAGCAATAGCTGTTTGAAGCCCTCAAATCCAGACTGACCTTGAAAAAATCAATGGACTATTGTTGGAGAGAAAAACCAGCACTTACTGCTAAATCCTGGTCCTACACGTTGACGAAGACGTCCTGAATACGATGAAGGCTCTAGCGATGAACCCATTTCTGGACAGCGATAGGATAACCTTCAAGCTGCATAATCCAGATAAACCTCACAGTAAAGCAGCTACCGCAATGCTCTACCAACAAATCTTGGCTGACAACGTTGTACCGTTGGACGATAACACATGAGGGTGGTGACTTCTGAGGTCGTAGTAATAAATACTAGAAATACAAGGTTTACTTATAAGTTCAGTTTAATTACGAAAACTTACAAGCACCACTTTTAGATGGTGAAGGAAAAGTATGTAATGCCACGTTGCTGCCAACTAGAACACAAGAACTAAAAACGAATATCTTCTAAGTGGGCCTAAAATATCCAATGTTCTCTGGAATTATGCCTACGATGTTCTACTTTATAAAACAATAAGATTTCACTTCCCTTCGCAATATGTAGACTCACAACCCGGGTGTCGGCGTCATGGCACGAGACATTGAAGCTGCAGTCTAAGAACGGTTATTTCTAGAAGAGGAGTAGAAGTTGGGAAACTGGTAGCCATCTACTCAAACAACACGTGAGATACATCAGGTACATGAGCTACGTGAACTACGTGAACTCGCGGACAAGGCGCGCGAGGTCTTATCGGTAACGTAGTTGGGCTGCTACAAAGGGTTAGAAGAAAATATTCATACGCGTGCCAATTAGGTAGTTACTCCGCCCAATAATTTAGTTCCGTAAAATTGGATAAAAATACTATTAAAATATACTGGTTGACTAGGTTGTGAAATTTGCATTATATGAAATATAATTAACTAATTAACGGTACAACGTAGGCGTGGTCCTAACGCAAAAAACCGTGCACCTATGGAGATGAGCACCGCTAATGGTAGGTTGATTTATGATTCTGGCAGTAACAACCCTAGAACATCAAATAAAGGAATAGAAACCTTGATAAAAACCCTTAACAGAACATATAATACATTCAAACTGGAATAGGCACTCGATTCAGAGTATAATATAGAGTAAGAGGAGGTAAAAGAAACTCATGGATAGTATTCTTTTAGAGTATTGATAAGTTACCTGAATGATCACAACTTCATGAATTCCTAGCTCAATGCACCATAAATGTTGTGGGTACTATACTTAGTGAATATGGGACTTACCCTGATGAGACGCATTTTTTTACTGAACACAAACTTCCCAGCATCTTTCCAGACCAGTGAAAAGTTACTAGTGAATGTCAGCGAGAACCTAGAGAGAGCTCGTCTAAGGAGGTCCGGAACTGTTCAAAGACTGTCAACTACTCAGGGATAAGATGGGCTCTTCAGGCCTGAGTTTATTTAAATTTCCTGCTATCCTGCAGCACAGAAGTCATATCTTAGAGGAACTCTAGGGGATTTTTATCCCGAAGCCAGATAAATCGTCGTATGATGCAAAGGTTTACAGACACATAAACTTAACATTTTCCTTCCTGAATATCACGGAGAAAATTCTAGATAGGCATTTCAGGGACAAAGTACTCTAAAATTGTCCCTTACATTCAAAGCAACATGCTTGTTAGAAAGGTAAATCTTGTGAAAGAGCCCTACATTGTTTGTATTGCAAGATTGATCAAGTTATTGGACAAAAGTAAATATTTCTAGCAGTATTCCTGGATATAGAAGGAGCGTTTTATAACACGAATACTCACTTACATTTAGATTACTTTCAGGGTACTGAGAAAACCGTTGTTAGGTGGATAAAGAAAATGCTTAGCATCAGAAGAGCACAGGCAGCAAAGAGATTTCAAAATGCAGCATGTACTGTCACCAAGCCTGTGGAACATAATTGTGGATGACATATTCTGGACTCTGAATGAACAGGGCATGTATGCTCAGGGCTATACAGACGATGATGTCATCCTATTACGCGTAAGCATATAGTCACGTCCTTTTAAATTATGCAGAGAACACTTTAAATTGTGAAGCGATGGTGTGACGAAGAAAGACAGCAGTCAATCCTTCGAAGGCAGTCATGATAACATTTAAAAATAAGAGGAAGCTAGAAATTATGCGGCCAGTTCTATGTAGGGAGCAGTTACAGGCATGCTAGCTTACAAGTGTTCGGGCCGGACAATAGCCAGCTTCTCTACGGCATAGCTTTACGGCAAGGTTTTCGGGTGCCTTCTAGGTGACACCTCCATCAAGCCCCTTCCTTCTTTTTCCCTTCCATTTGCTTGATCTTGAGATGTAAGCCGCGTACACGTACTCTTCACACCTGCATAGCGTGAGATTTGCTGTTTTTGTTTATTGGCTGATTCGGAGGAAGTTTTGACTTGCGCTGGGACTACAACATCCAATTTCCCCTTTGAGAAACCTTTTGGTGTGTTGTTTGTTTTTATTAAAGCTCGACTTTTCTCTTGCCCCTCGATCTGCCTTGTCTTCCGTGGGATTATCGGCTCACCTCTTCTCTTCTATCCTTCACTGTTTTAGTTGACCTCTAGAGAGCAGCTTATTTTTTTGCTCTTCCAGCCGAACTTTGCCTTCTGAGAAGATAAGTTTGTCTTTTACATTGGGGAATTTGAGTAACACATACCCCTTCAACTACGGATTAGCTTTTTTCTATTTTTTTGTCTGGACCGAACCAAGAGGGGGAAAAGCTTTTTTACGCTTGTCACAAGGGAAGGCGGCTTCCTCATCTTGCCCTGCCTCCCCCTTAGAAGTTTCAGCAGAAGACAAGGAGATTACTGTACATCACCCATGATCCCATATGGGAAAGTGGCTGATGCCGATGAGGATGCCAGTTCCTCACGGAAATTCCACCTATTTAGCCACCATTTGGTTTCAACCGTGAAGATTGCCATTTACATTGGCCCATAATCAGTTCTATGTGGTAGGTCTGTGAGTGCTGACCTATAGCGACCAGTATTACGTATTTCAGTTATAATTAATGTTATTAATAATGTAGTTACTACACAATGTGGTTGTTACGATTATGCTTGACTTATGGTTTCACAACGCTCTGGTATGATATTTTTGTGTTAACCTAGATTGTAATTTTGTGTCAGATTTTTAATTACCTTAGGAATAGATCAGATTGCAAAACCAACTTTTAAGCTCGAAACGCAGTGTCCGTGATGTTTTGTATCACGACAAGATGGAAAATGTCCGAAAAATCTCGTTTTTTCATAGTTGTGTACTGATTCTCAGTATGGGGCGACCAACGAGTAGTATAGTTCGTTGGGGGCGACGCGACGATTCGCTTCGTTCCGGTTGTTTACATACATTTCGTTCTCCGGCGTTCGGTTATTTGGCATGTTTTTGAGTTGTATTCTGTGCCGTAGCGTAAATACGTGTTAATTTTAATAATGAAGTTAAAAGGTTCAGGAAGATAGACTAAAAGTGTTATTGATTTGTAAAGATGGCGTAATTATTGAATGATATGTATTAACCCATAACTAGTTATTCTTGCAATACAATTAGCAACACCACGCTATATCCAGATTTCCAATGATATTTCTCGTCTAATATTCCTATTAATGGTGCTTAAATTTGGTAAAAATTTTGTACTTGAAAATGTTGGTAAGTTGTAGCTCATAAATGAGTTATTTGAAAACAAAATTCCAAAAATATACATGGCATTTTGTATGAAATGTTACTGGTGAATGCTGAAACCCTGGGATTGCTCAGTCAGATCTCACCCTGCAGGCTATATATCTCCAGGACGATGGAGCTAAATGCACTGGTGGTTTTTGTAACTACCATCCTGAAATTGTACTTAAAATATGATTAGTTTGCCTCAAACTCAAGCAGGTGTTTTACGGAATATGAAAAGCATGATGTCGTAGGTAACTCAATTTTGAATAAACAATACTTTCACTATACCTAATTTTTATTTTTATTGTGTTTGTACAGAGTACGTTTCCTTATCTATGTAGTGATTTGGAAAAGTAAATGTTCTACTGTCTAATATATAAAACTAATTCTAAAATAAAACTAGTCTCTAGTTCAGAACATACGTTTATTACTAAAGACTACTAAATATATGGATTATGTGATGTATTACATATCACGCATTTGGAGAAAACGTTGGAAGTTATGTAGAAAACATTTTAGGTAAGTATGACTGTATATATTTAAAAGACGGAAAAATGTTGCATATTACATAGAATGAATGAAGTAATAATTATGTTGGATATTCTTTAAAGGAACTCTGTTTGGGAAACAAAGAAAGACTAATGATAGTGTTTAGTTAAAAAATTGCTTCAAATCTATTTCCATCGATTTCAGGATCAACAGATTTTGGGATCAGTCTTTGTTTTCTAAAAAAAACCATATGATGTCCCTGTACATAGTGCATGCTTTAAGATAATTGATTTATCATGTTTTATATGTACGAAAGACTTCTGATTTGGTCTTTACAATAATTCAAAGTTAAACTAAATGATATATACCTGTATATTTAAATGTAGTAACAATTAATTATTGTAACAAATACTGTAACTTTATTGTTTCTTAACTGTTTATAAAACATACTTCATTACAAAACCTTAATTAATAATTTAGTTTGATCTATATTAACTCTATTACTGGGATGATAATTACTTAGTTTCAGTTAAAGTTAAAATTGCGAGAGTTTCGATCCTTGAATATAAAAAAATATACAACCAACCAACAACGTTACAGCTCACGTTTTTATGTGCAATGTAAATAATTCTAATCTTTCTTAAGAAACATTTTGATGTGTTGAAAGAATACTGTTTATAAGAACAATAATCATTAAATGGTCAGTATAAAAGTGACGTTATAGCATTTATTAAAACATGAAAAATTTAAATATTAGTTAAATATTTATTTAGAAAACATATTTTCTATTAATGTAAGTATTAAATGTAAGTATTTATAATTCAGTGTTGAATAGAATAAAATATTAAAAATGTTGTTATAAGGGGTAGATTAGTCGCTAGTTTCAGCGTGTTTCAATAACTATTGTGTTGAATCATTTATGAAATGTCTCAAAATAATAAGGTGTAATATATTTTATCCTTTTTTTCTCATTTTATTAATAAGATTTTTAATGTATGCAGTTGAATTGTAAGCTAATAATCTTCCTCGCAAGTGTTAAAGTAAAGTTTTAAATGTTAAAAGCTGTTCAACGAAAAAATAATTAATGAGGTACAACCTATTTTGAAGGCAGGGAATCCTTAACAGAGGGAAAGTCTCTTTGGAAAACAAAGTAAGACTAATGACTAAAATCAGTCTACAAAGTCCTGTCTGTTTTAAGAAGGATTTTTAAATCCAATAAACCACAAATCTGCCAAATATAAGCCTTAGTGATGTATCCGGTTAGAGCGGTATTAGCGTTTGATATCTTTGGAGATGAATAATTAAAACGTGATTCATTTAGTAATAAGTAATGCAGTAACCCTAATCAGAATTGCGATTGAAGTAGAGCAGGTTTTATTATCAAACGAATAAATATTGTGCTTTTGCATAAAATAGAGTTTTTGTGCTTAAAAGAGAAGGACTATTGCAAAACTATTGGTCTATTATGAAACGAGTTAAAGTTATTTTGATAAGCCTAACCGTGAATGTCTGATGATTCCCTTATCACCATTTTAGTTTTTATGTTAACATTCCTTCGTTGTTGGTTAAGTTAAGCGCCAGTTGTACAGGCGGATATCTTGGTGGTACCTCCGAAAGAGCAATGTAAACTTTATGCAGTTTTACGGCACTTCTTTTAGTTTGAGAACTATATTACTCATTTAAGGTATATTTTAATCAGAAAACAATTCATACTAATTTTATAAAACAATTTTAGCCTATCTCCCATTCCGACATCTACAAAAATTAGCGTGTCTGACGATAAAATTATTTCTTAAAGATAATTTTATCGAATTTTAATATTTATCCAATTGAATAAAAACAAGTCTATGTGCTTAAACAATGCAGATTGGATAGTGAAACACAGAATAATAAAATAGCATATATTTAATTTACTTATAACCCATATACATAGACAATTTTATTTATTTGATAGTACTTTCTTTAGGAGATCTTTTTGGGAGATACTTTAATAGGCGGCCTACACTCGTTGTTCGATCGTAAAAGGTAAGAGTCATAATATATCAACAACAAAAATAATACATTACAATTTTTAACACACATAAATTTAACAATAACATTACAAAATAACAAATCCAAATACGGCCTAGACCTAAACATCTGAAATACGTTAAAATATTAATAAGATTGCGTGAATAGCAGTTAGCAACCGCTTTTTGAAGGCATTAGCCAATCCCACATGTATTTCTAGAAATTGATCACATATTTTCCTCATATTCATCGTCATTTTCAAATTCTCAACAAATTAGTTACTTCTTGCTCACATTGAAAATGACTGTAACTAATATAGGATAAATAAATGAATAATATGTTTTGCTCAATAAATTGTAATGTTAAATAATTAATTCGGATAAAAACAATAAAATCATTCGATATCAACAACCGAATGAAGAGTGTAGCGCTGGCTCGTTAGATGGTATCGAAACTTCCTGGAACACGGATATAACACAGAGTCGAGACCATCTCTCGAAGTTGTTAAAGTTTAAATCTCTTTCAGAGTCTAATGAAGTGTCAAAGTTTTAAGGAATTGTGGTAGACCAGAGCTATGTTACTGTAAATCTGTATAAGTCGAGTGAGCTGGTCTAGATACATTTGTATTACATTAGACAATCAGGATTCATAACGTATTGTAAGGTTGTACATGACCTATACAAACAATCAATTAATTAATTCTCTGTTTGAAGGTTATTATGCATTAGGTAGTTATGTAGTTTAGGGTAATTATGTATTAGGTTAGTTATTACCTGAAGAAGAGATCAGATTGCAGATCTCGAAACGTAGTGTTACTGATTTCTTGTTTCACTGAACGATGGCGAATGTGTTTCCTTCAGTTAATTCTCCTTAAATTACATAAAGTTAAACTAAAAATTCTTCCTTTCGATTATAGGCTGATATGTAGATTTCACATGTGACTGTTATCTCGAAATGTAAACCTGAAGATGTTAAGATGTTTAATTTTCACAACGCTGATGGGAAAATAACTTTCAATGCTAACATTTTAATATGCACTCAATACTTTAAAATGTTTACAAATTTCATCATTAAATTAGAACAAGCATCGTAATATGAATGGCATTTTCGAATAATAAATTGTTCATTTAGTTACAATAAATTCAAAATTTATATTTGAAAAATAATCCTAGTATAATAAACAATTGTATGCATAAATTATTTTAACAGCTATTTTGAAGCCATAGGAGACATAGAAAAAGTGAAATTACAAATATTGGTTTTTAAATGGCCTGATGATTTTATAAAAAGTGTCAACTTTTGTTTGTCACAAAAATAGTGTGCCAGCTATCTTGAAACCTTTACTTTCTTAATACTGTGAAACTA
Source organism: Homalodisca vitripennis (assembly GCF_021130785.1). Classification (NCBI taxonomy): domain Eukaryota; kingdom Metazoa; phylum Arthropoda; class Insecta; order Hemiptera; family Cicadellidae; genus Homalodisca; species Homalodisca vitripennis. The sequence continues at coordinate 86,848 of NW_025776398.1, forward strand.
AAATAAATTAACCAATCGTGGTGCACATTTTGTCTCCGCACCAAGTTTTATATGAATTTATAAAGAATTCAGACAGTTATCGGGTTCACAATTATTTCACAAATGTTGTTATATACCACTCAAAACTTTGGACGGTTGCTATCTAGACATATTAAGGTATGAAAATAACACATAAGAACAAACATACTTGAAATTCTTTAAGACGTTCTAGACATATAATCTGTAAGCTCTGAGTTCCAGCCAACTTGAAACATTAGGATATATAGAAACAAATTTTATAATTGCCTAGTATTTTATTAAAATATGTCTTTTTTAGTTTATAATGGAAAATAGTCGAGTGAAAAATTTTACATAAGCACGGATAACCAAATTCTTAAATACTTTATTATTAAGTTTCATCTGAAGCTATTAAAAATTATGCCAGTTATCGTGTTCCTAGGCGTTATATTTCCCAAGTAAATATAGACGAGTATATGAGGTTAAGATTGAAAAATTAGAAAAAAATTCAGAAATTATGTATGAGGTTAATTCTAACAGGCATATTTTTATTCCATCAACTTAAAATTAAGCGTATATTTAATATTTATAAGAAAAATATTGTAAAATATTCATAACTGTTTATTTTAAATTCGGTTATTACATAGTTGAATTATTATTGCCCCTTTTTGAAATTCATGGAAATATGGTCTATATCAATTTCATTTTATGGAATTTACGATGACAGTTTAGAGTTTAAGCTACAAAAATATGGTCGTTTAAATTGAAATGTTAACGTTAAAATAGAATCGAGACATTTAGTTTGTAATTTCACAATGAAAACGGTACTTACAAACTGCTAATTTAACAAGAGTATATGAAGGAAGTAATAAAAAACGTGTATTAAACGTTATTAACTTGGTTGCAAATACTATTACTTTATTGTTGTAAATTATATTATGAAAATGCTACGTCATAAGGCACATGCAATGATGAATATTAATGTCTACAATACACTAAATCTGCGTATCACAATGTGAAATGGTCTCACCAGAAAATATCAAGTACAGTGGCATGAAGTAGAAAACAGAGTCTATACTGAACCAGAGAAAGTTTGGCAATAGCCAGTAGTAATCATTATTTTTGTTATTAACCTGCATAACGCGTGATCAACTAAAATTAATGAGAAATGAATGTCGTGTAATTCTAGCTAGATAATAAAGAGGATTTAAATGAAACGAGTTAACGTCGTTAAAAGTTGTTAGTGCTTCTAGTATTTTGCTTCAAAGCGTCATGATAAAATGTGTGATCATAGAAAATAATCGTTATGTACTGTATTAGTACAATACTTTTATAAAATCTATATCATATTCTTTATTATTGTATTTTTTGTATGCAAAAAGAAAACACCATAGCCACCAAAGAAGACAATTGTTAAGTAACGTATTATTATGTTCATATTTTTTATTTTGATTATAATAAATGATTACAATAATCAATTCTGGGTAATAACCGGCCCATAATAATATTTTTTTATTATATTCAACAATAGACACATTACTATATAGTGAAATAGTTTTAAAGCAAATATAATGTGTTACATATTGTTAAGTATTTATTGCATTAAATAACTTGTTTTTTATTGCCTAATATGAAAAGGCTACTTTTATTGAACAATAATTATGTATATATTTTTTGGGCAATTTATGCTCTATATTTGCCTTTATTTACTAAACTGTATATAAAGCATTAATTCTATATCTCTTTCTGCGGCCTAGTGCCTACAATACCATTCCTTACTGGATTAAAATATTCACGTACAGTGACAGACCAATGAACCATTGTTTCCCGAATCAGCTGTTTACTGTACAACTCACCAACCAATCACAACGGTTGACTTATCAAGGCTCAATTGCCTACCTTGCAAGCGACGGCACGCTTGCTCGTTATACTCTCGGTCCCGCCTGGGGCACTTATGTACTCTCTAGCCACTGCTGACCATACTTACTCTCTCCCCCATGTGTTACTCTCTTATTTAAATATTAGTTTATCTCTATTTGTTGTACATTTACATTAACATTAAAGTCAGTGCTCTGGATTGGCAATCTCTACCAGAACGTCTCTGCTCCCGGACACCCGCGTCTACCGTGCTCTACAGGACTGGCCACAGTGTTATGAACTATTCGTTTGCGGTCGTATTGTGCGTGAGTGAATCCGTGAAGGACATCTTCCGTCTTCACGCCTGCCTACAAGACAGCAGCCTATTTCCACACTTACTGATCACAACCTGGCCCTCAACAACAGCAGTCTACGGTTAGGTACCTCTCATGAAAACAAAGGTAACTGTTTATTTTCTGCACTTTATTTGAATATGCACTGTTCATAAACTCATTATGTGTAACCTAGTGAACTCTTGTTAAAATCAGTGTGTTCGGCGTCTTCACTGCCTAGTGTGAAGTGGTCCTTCTTAATCGAGCCTCTAAAATATTATCTAACGGTTCTCATAACCAAAATTCATTCTTTTCATGGTCCTTAGCGAGCCGGATAATAAGAACTTTAGTCCATTGGTGAATATCAGTGCAATCTCAACTCTTATAAGCTATATACAGTGCATATTTCAAAGTGTGGTTTCAGGTTCTTTCACGATTGCAAAGTGAATATCACGTGCATATCGATTTTCCAGTCCCCTCTCCAGTCATATCAGCTGTGATCATACTAGCTGTGACGTCTGATCATATCAGCTGTGGTGCTCTGTCGACTGCATTGTTTTGTTGACAAACAAGCTTTCAGACTGTTACAGCACAGGTGAACTGATTACTGTGTTTAATGGTTACCGCTTCTCAATACTTGTTGGTTATCAGCCCTACTTGTAATACGCATTATTCTAAGCAGGTTAAATATAAACAATCTTGGTTATTGACACTTTACCTTGAGCAGGACTTGCACCCCTTATTGCAAAATTAAATGTTTATTTTGTCAACACTATATTCTAGTCTCAGCTTAAAAAGAAAAAAAAGCTACTTACTGCTCACAATTGTTTATTATAATTTCTATTTGAACATTGCTCACGCATATGTATGCATGGTTTATGGTTACTGTCACAACACTACCATACTTTACCACTGACAGTTTACATGTAGTACGTGCGCATAATGTTTCCAGAGCCTCTGCTACATTATAGCTGAATTTAGCTCAACAATAACCTTAATTGTTGTTTATTATTTAATAACAACTTGTCTTGTTTACGTTTTTCCATAATAACAGTGTATTTTATTTTCTCAAAACAAAACTATATTATAGGCCTATACGAGCCTACTCTACTTATTGCATTATTATTGAGTTTTTATCTCAAAAAACTAAACAATTGGTACCTGAAGATGAAATCAATGATTTCGAAATGTACATAGTAACAAAAATAAAAGTTTACAAAAAGTGTTAAAAGGTTTATTTATATTGTATCATAAATATTTTTTAAATTGTGTTTCATTGTATTATATTGTTTAGATACTTCTTATTTCTTGGGGAAAATACTTCAGAGGAAAATAATTTAGTTTCTATTTTTATCACTGTCTCAGTTCAAGAGGACAATATTTTGTTTACTTTTCACCTTTGAAGTTTTACTCAAATTGATTAATTTTCTACAAACACTTTCAACATGGCGATGTCTCTTAAAGTGGCCAATGCAAAGCGAGAACACCTCTTTTCTCAGATACAAAGTATCTATGATTTAACTAAGAAGACTTCCGATCCAAATATACTTCAGCAGTTGCTTGTCAGAGCTAAATCTATTCAGAGACTTAGACAGGAATTTTCAGCGATATTAGACTTGTGCCACGAGTTGGAATTAAAAGTAGATGCCGACTATACACCTAACTATTCCGCATTAGCGAGCGTGGACGAGTTAGTTGATTACGTCTCTGCTAACGTGCTTATGATTGAGACCAAGAGACAAGCTAAAGCTAATAAAAGCGAAACTATTCCGCCTGCCTCCCCTCAAGTCAACGTCCGGCTACCGAAATTGGAATTAAAAACTTTTGACGGAGCTGCCTTGGACTTCTGTACGTTCATCAACGTTTATGAACAAGCCGTACACAACAATGCGCACTTAAGCGATGTAATGAAATTTCAATATCTCTTGAGCGTGCTTTCAGGCGAACCACTCTCTCTGATAAAGTCGCTAAATATAACTGAGCAAAATTATGCAATCGCTTATCAGCTGCTGAAGGATCGCTACCATAATACTAGGCGTCTACTCACACTACATTTAAATCAAATACTAGACCTTCCTGTCATCTCCAGCACATCTGTGAAGAATATCCGTGCTTTCCTTAATCTTTTTCACGAACATACGCAATCACTTAAAGCACTAAACAATGACATCACTAGTAACAACCCACTTCTCTCAGCCTTGTTATTACGCAAGATTGATAATCGGATGGTCACCCGCCTAGAACAGTTTCGAAAAAAGGAAGAGCTTCATACTTTGCCCTCGGTTGAACAAATAATTGAGTTTCTCAACCTGGAATGCAGCCACATTGAGGACAGTAGTCTACATGACAATATTGTGGACCCCAAGAACGCTTCAAGTTCTTATTTTGGGTCAAAACCCAGATTTGATAAACCCAAATCGTCTCTTAAAAACGTGAGCTTGTTAGCGGCTTCCTCTCCACCCTCCTCGGCCTATAAACAAGGCCCATCATGTTTTTATTGCCATCAGAGCGGTCATAAAATTTATGGCTGTCCCAGCTTCGGCCAAAAGACACCTCAAGAACGGCACGGGATTATTAAACAGCACAACCGCTGTTCTTCTTGTTTGGGGACGCACAGATTAAGTGAATGTCAGTCTAAATTCACGTGTCGAACATGTCGTGGTCGTCATCATACCTTGCTACACTTCACTGATCGGCCAACACGGTCCAGTGTTAGTACGTCGGACCGCGTTCGTCCCGTTGTGGAGAACGGCCGTGACGGCGGCCGGCCTGCGCAGAGCAGTGCAACACCTACACCTGCTGTCCGCCCTCCGCCTGCGACCACAGCGCTCTCACCTCCTAGCCCGGCCGAACACACCACACTACACGCTCATGGCACACTGCATCAAGACCTCGCCCCTAGTACCACGGTTCTTCTGGGTACTTCTCTTGTCAAGCTCACCGCCTCTAACGGACAAGCTTATGTCTTTCGTGCCTTAATTGATTCAGGAAGCATGCTAAATTTTATTAGCGAGAAAGCCTCCCAACTGTTGGGTACACAGCGCCGTCCGGCCACTATTAATGTCGCCGGCCTTTCTCAAACCTCTGCTCACACACGCGGATTTTTAACTCTGGGCGTGGAAACTCTTGCTGGCCACCCAGTTGCCGCCCCGCACTCGTTCCACATATTGCCACAAATCACTGTAGACCTCCCACGAGTGCAAATATCTCAGGAGGTCATGAATAAGGTTAAAAATATTATACTGGCTGATCCAACCTTCCACCTCCCTGGTGGCATTGACGTGCTTATTGGTGGAGCGCTATTTCCACATATTCTTACTCACGAGACCTACTCTCTTGGTCTCAATTTACCTCACGCCCTGGGCACCTGTTTTGGTTTCGTGCTGATGGGGACGGCTCCCTGCACACCACTGACGCAGTCTGTCTCTACTATGGCTGTCTCTCTTCTCTCGACTGCTGAGGTGGACCTCCACGCCTCTCTGCAGCGTTTCTGGACACAAGAGGAACTGCCTGCTCCCAGTAAAAGGTCTGCAGAGGAAACTCAATGCGATGAATATTTTTCTACCACGCACTCCAGGGACCGTGAGGGTCGATATATGGTCCGCCTCCCTTTCAAGAACACCAGTACTCATCTGGGAAATTCCAAAGTTCATGCTGAAAGTAGACTCTATTCACTCGAGCGCAAGCTCCACGCTCCCACTAATGTGGAGTATTATAATTTATATTCTGATTTTATACATGACTATCTCTCTCTAGGCCATATGCAGGGCTGCCCTACTCCTGACTTAAGCACTCCCCACTACTTTCTGCCACACCACGGTGTTTTTAAGGCACAAAGTAGCACCACCAAACTACGCGTCGTTTTTGACGCCAGTGCCAAAACCAGTTCCGGACTCTCTCTCAACGACACTCTGTTGACCGGACCTAAACTGCAAAATAATATTTGTGACATTCTTCTGCGCTTCCGCCTTCAGAACGTAGTGTTCTCTTGTGACATCAGACAGATGTACCGCCAAATCAAGGTGCATCCTGACGATCAACATTTCCAACTGATCTTATGGCGTGATCACCCCACCGACTTGATGTCCACGTTCAAGCTCACGACAGTTACCTACGGCCTGAACTGTTCACCCTACTTGGCCATCAAAACGCTACATCAATTGGCAGAAGACGAAGGTCACCGCTACCCCCATGCTGCTGAGATTCTCAAGCACCAGAGCTACGTCGACGACCTGATCTGCGGAGCTGAGACTGAAGAACTCGCCGCTGAACTTCAAGATCAACTCATCAAACTCCTTCGGCTCGGTGGCTTTGAGCTCCGGAAGTGGGTCTCGAACTCTCCGAGACTTCTGCAACACCTTCCTGAAGATCATCGGGAAATCCCAGTTTTTCTGCAACCCTCTCAGGAGCCTCATTTCTCTATTTTGGGCCTAAAATGGACCCCTCTGACTGACACTTTTACGTTTAATTTTAATTTTTCTTGTGAAAACCCCACTAAGCGTAAAGTGTTAAGTCTCATTTCTCAAGTCTATGACCCCTGTGGTTTTTTGGCGCCTTGTATAATGCTCGCAAAAAATATCATGCAACTCGTATGGATTTCTGGCATAGATTGGGATGATCCGCTCCCTCCAGAAATATACCAAAAATGGCACGCCTTTTTATTTGAACTTAAGCACGTTGCCACTATTACAATTCCTCGTGCTATCCCCTACTCTGCTGCTACTCACTGGGACTTGCACGGTTTCTCTGACGCCTCAGAACTAGGCTATGCTGCTGTAGTCTACATCCGCTCTACCTCCAATGACACGGTGCACGTAAGCCAAGTTATGGCTAAAACTCGCGTCGCTCCTCTCAAAAGAGTGACGCTGCCCCGACTGGAGCTATGCGCAGCTCATCTCCTGGCCCAACTTGTGAAATATTGTGTTACTCAATTAGCTCCCACCCGCAAGTTTGGTTCTATTGTTTGCTGGTGCGACTCTACTGTGACCCTCGCGTGGATCAAAACACCTTCTTATCGCCTCAAAACCTATGTGGCTAATCGTGTGGCGCAAACTCAAGAGCTTGTGGCTGTGGATTGCTGGCGCTACATACCCAGTGCTTCCAATCCTGCTGACTGCGCCTCCCGTGGGATCCTTCCCTCTCAATTGGTGGATCATCCCCTTTGGTGGCATGGACCCGACTGGTTGCGTCTCCCCTCCTCGGCCTGGCCAGATACTGATTCCAGCCTGTACTCGGTCTCTCTGGAGGAGCTAGGGGAGCTGAAGCATTCCACTCCTGTCATTGCCTTGGCCACAGCACCGCCTACGTGGGACCTCCTCATCCAGTACTCTTCCTGGAGGAAATTGTTGCACGTGATGGCCTACGTCTTGCGTTTTATCCACAACTGTCGTTCACCAAACCGCCACTTCGGACCTCTCTCCAAGACAGAACGGGACTCCGCCCAGCTGCGAATTTTCAAGACCGTGCAAGAGGAAGCTTTCACTGAAGATCTGGCTCTACTGCGGGACCGAAAGACGTGTTCTACCAGACTTCAACGCCTCGCCCCATTCCAGGGTCCGGATGGACTTCTCCGCGTCGGCGGCAGACTGCGCCACGCTGACCTCCCGCCGAACATGTCTCACCCGTGCATCCTGCCCAAGAAGCACCCTGTCGTGGACCTCCTCATTGACCATGTCCATGTCAAACATCTCCACGCTGGCGCGCAGCTTACTCTCTCTCTGCTCTCCCAGCAAGTCTGGATCCTCTCTGCACGCAGCGTGGTGAGATCTCGCATTTTTAGATGCCTCACATGTTTTAAGAATCGGCCTAAAAATAACGCCCCTCTCATGGGCGACCTCCCCAAAGCTCGCATTACTCCAGCCCGAGCTTTTCTCTCCACCGGCATGGACTATGGTGGCCCCTTTTCGCTCAAGGTCCATAATTTACGCTCTGTCCGCATTATTAAGGCCTATATTTGTATTTTTGTTTGTATGGTTACGAAGGCCGTTCACATTGAGGTGGTGACGGACCTGTCCACCGAAGCTTTCCTTGGTGCTCTCACTCGCTTCGTTTCTCGTCGTGGCCTGTGCACAGACCTTTATAGTGACTGTGGCACAAACTTCGTAGGTGCTAAAAATGCCCTACACAAAATCCTCACGGCTGACCAGCGCAAAGTCCAAGACTTTGCTGCTGACCGTTCAATGCGATTCCACTTCAACCCTCCTGCTGCTCCCCATCAAGGTGGAATTTGGGAAAGTGCCATCAAGAGTGCTAAACACCATTTAAAACGTGTCATGGGACTCCACATACTAACTTTGTCTCAATTCATGACGCTCACAAGTCAGGTTGAAGCGATGCTCAACTCCCGCCCGCTCACCGCTCTCTCCAGTGATCCCAACGACCTTCTCCCACTGACGCCTGGACACTTCTTGATCGGCTCTCCTCTGGTTTCCGTGCCTGAAGAGAACTTGCTGGACGTACCCACGAACCGCCTTTCTCACTGGCAGCTGGTTCAAGCGCTGCACCAACGTATCTGGAAGCGTTGGCAGCGAGAATATCTCCAGACTCTTCAGCAGCGCCTCAAGTGGAGCACTCCTTCCCGCAACCTCCAACCTGGAGACCTCGTCCTGGTGCATCAGGATACTCCCGCTCTCTCTTGGCCCCTTGCACGGGTCACTGATGTCACTCCAGGACAAGATGGTACAGTTCGAGTGGTACATCTCAAGACCTCAAGTGGAACTCTCACTCGTCCAGCAGTGAAGGTGTTTCTCTTACCTCACCTCTACAATTAATTAACTGTCTCTCTACCACCGCCTATAACCTTTGTAATTTGAGCCTATGTTGCTCTTTCTCTCATTGAATCCCAAGGTGATTCAAGGCGGCCGGTATGTTAAGTATTTATTGCATTAAATAACTTGTTTTTTATTGCCTAATATGAAAAGGCTACTTTTATTGAACAATAATTATGTATATATTTTTTGGGCAATTTATGCTCTATATTTGCCTTTATTTACTAAACTGTATATAAAGCATTAATTCTATATCTCTTTCTGCGGCCTAGTGCCTACAATACCATTCCTTACTGGATTAAAATATTCACGTACAGTGACAGACCAATGAACCATTGTTTCCCGAATCAGCTGTTTACTGTACAACTCACCAACCAATCACAACGGTTGACTTATCAAGGCTCAATTGCCTACCTTGCAAGCGACGGCACGCTTGCTCGTTATACTCTCGGTCCCGCCTGGGGCACTTATGTACTCTCTAGCCACTGCTGACCATACTTACTCTCTCCCCCATGTGTTACTCTCTTATTTAAATATTAGTTTATCTCTATTTGTTGTACATTTACATTAACATTAAAGTCAGTGCTCTGGATTGGCAATCTCTACCAGAACGTCTCTGCTCCCGGACACCCGCGTCTACCGTGCTCTACAGGACTGGCCACAGTGTTATGAACTATTCGTTTGCGGTCGTATTGTGCGTGAGTGAATCCGTGAAGGACATCTTCCGTCTTCACGCCTGCCTACAAGACAGCAGCCTATTTCCACACTTACTGATCACAACCTGGCCCTCAACAACAGCAGTCTACGGTTAGGTACCTCTCATGAAAACAAAGGTAACTGTTTATTTTCTGCACTTTATTTGAATATGCACTGTTCATAAACTCATTATGTGTAACCTAGTGAACTCTTGTTAAAATCAGTGTGTTCGGCGTCTTCACTGCCTAGTGTGAAGTGGTCCTTCTTAATCGAGCCTCTAAAATATTATCTAACGGTTCTCATAACCAAAATCTATTCTTTTCACATATAATAAAACATAAATACCACTTTAGGCTTTTTCGTTCTATCTTTTAATAATATATTTGTTTATGTTCAACCAATTATTTTGTACTTAATTTTTACTGGTTAATTCTTATAATGTATGTGCTCTACAACATTCCGAGTACTATATGTTTAATTTGATTACTTATTTAATAGTTTTCTGTGTATATAACATTTACATAATAATCTACTGAGTTAATGTATAAAAAAGCGTATAAAACTAAGTGTTTTTTACCATTGTACTACGTCAATATTAGTAAGGTAGGTCATACGGTATAATTGTACAATTCATAAAATAGATAATCTATTACAGCTGCAATATTTCAAGAGATTATATATATATATATATATATATATATATATATATATTCATTTCAAGAGTATTAAAACCGCATGTGACATTATAGGTACTGTGAGAAATTACACTAATTCGTGTAAAAATAAACATAGAAACCATATTTAATATTTTTAACTAAATGAATATCAGAATACGTTACCGATGTAGTCGACAAGTGTTGTCAAAAATTAAAGAAGTAATACACAAACATTGAAAAATACATCAAGCATTAGTAACTGAGTGCTCTGCGCTAGTCTGCTGTGGATATTTGTACTAAAATTTATTTTACAATGCTAGAGATCGCTTTGTAGAAACACCAGTCACCGTTTCCCAAGGGACAGCCTCCAGACCCAACAGCAATGTTTATAAAAGCTGTTAGTGGCTGGAGCAGAACTGCGTTTTTACAGTTAAAACCATTTCTTGTGGTTCTTTATTGAACTAAAGTATTATTCAAACTTGCATGAAGATTATTTTACAACTATTCCCTATAAAATTAATCACGATAACTACAAACTGATTGTTCATTCAACCATGATTGGAACTAAAACTGTTTTTAGTCACAGATGAACACTTCTCTTGAAACAAAATTTGCAATTATATAAACAAAACGAAGAACTGAAGATTTTGCGTAGTGTTTTTCCATTTAAACCAATCGGTCTTTCGTACACAAGGTAAACATATGTTAGTGTTAAATATTTTTAGAGTGAAACTATCGAGCATAAGTAAAACATTTTAATTTTATTTCCTCACTTATACAATTTTACATTCACAGAAAATGTTATTGTTTTAATACATCGTGTTCGGTTTCAGTATAACGTAGCTTCTACTAAGACTTTGTATAGTCTATACAATTTTGATAAATTAATGTATTATCTGCCAAAAAAACCTTTTTAGTATTTATTATCCTCTACCGATCTTCCTCTATTAGACATACTGTAAGGAAGTCCATCGGCTTGTGTAACGTGTAACTCATTTTACAAAATATTTTAAAGTTTACTTTGCCAAATTTGTTGTGAATAAAATTATTACAATTATCTTTTCTCTATTTCTATGCAAAAGTTTTTTGGATTTAAAATGTGTTTCAAAACTGGAATAATGTTGATAAATCCTTGTAAACACGAGGTGTTATAAAAAATTATTTATTTCACTATAAAATGTTCATTAATCAAAGGTGTTTGTGTGAGGTAAATAAAATTTCCATTTTTACCACTAATACTTGGAAGATTTCTTAAAACAATTGGTTACACAAATTAATAATTACTCTGTATATTTAGTATGTTATTTTAACACCTTTAGCCAGTAGTTACATATTTTTTAATACCGAGTTAATACAAATATAAAAAAGAGTATAAAGTCAGCATTTTTATACTTTCATAAATGTTGTAATTTGTTTTATGGCAAAAGTCTACTCTATGTCTAAGTCTATGTTCCTATACTATTTTAAAATTTTAAACTATATTTTATTCATTTATAAACGTATAAATATCAGTCATCTTACCTATAGTTTTACTGTTACTTTTACTGAAGTAAAAGTCTTGGCTATCTTGGATCACAATATCCACATGAAATTCATGTTGCCACTCAAGAACACCAGTGTGAGAATAAAAAGTTAATTTATGGAGTCAATTATCAAGATATGAATCTTATTCTACAGTATTATTTCATAAAATCATTCCTAAATTATAGTTTAATTATTACTTACAATAAAAAAAAAATATATATACTTTGTTGACAGAAAAATTTATTTCGTAGCATTTAATACCAATATATTGGTCGTAAATATCAAATAAAACAAAGCAAAATGCAGGTCTTTTGGAAAGAAACTAATACTATCAAACAGGAAATTCGAGGATTGTTTACCTTTTACACAGAGAAGTCTTCATGACAAATCTTCGGCTCCAATGCGTGACAATATGTTGATGGTTATTACATGGTCAATTATTACATAGCAACAAGAATAAATGCATTTTATGGCATTCCTCAAAGCTAACACCTGCCTCTGGAAAGTGAAATGTAGATTTTGATGAAATACATAATTGAATATGTGTTTGAACAGGAATCAAACACACTTCAATAGGAGTTCGGAACAAAGTATTGACGTAACTTCGAGAGTGAATGGCTTTAGAGATCCGCCAGTGAACCATGACTTGCCCTTTGATTGTTATTGTGTTTGTTTGATTTGTGTACGTCACGCTGTGGAGCTTCGAAGCATGATATTATTATTGATGATGGGAAGCGAGTACTATCATTGAAATTATGTAGGCATATTATTTTTGTACATTTTAATGCGTTTCTGGTCAAATTTGTTGGCCTGTATGTATATAAGAATAAAAAAAAACAAAGAATATAGGAGCTGTCGCCCGTTTTCCTATCATAAGTATAAGTCAAGTCGTGAAGACTTATAGTTTTCGTCTTCGTTGTTTAGTTATACAGGTTATGGCATCCGATCCTTTTCAAAGTTACAGGAAAACAAGCAATGTGCATTTATAATGGAGTTAACACACAAAGAGAAGAAAATTAAAAATTATCGTGCAATTTGTGGAATTAAACTATTGACAAACTGTTATGCTAACGATCCATTTCAAAGTTAAACAGTGATAACTTTGTAAAAATCAAACTAAAGTATACTCGTTCAAAACCACATCATTTAAAAGTACAATGGATAGCTTCAGCCAAATTAAAAGTCAAATGGATAGCTTCAAATTAAAAAAAAAGTATTAATTGATTGTCAATAATCAGTGAATAAAACGCGTAGGGATTACCCTATGCACTTTTTTACTATTGAAATAATATATACAGTTTTTTGGTTACTCCAAGCAATCAATAATTAAAAATTAAATCAACTACAGAGGTTTGTTGATTTTGATGTTACGTAAAAAACAGGTTCTCCCTCAGTTTCCAAGGCCACTTTAGAGTGCATGAAATCACTATAGTGAACACCCATTATGTAAAAAAAATCAAAAATAGTTGTAGCATAACATATTATATATCGAATTCTTCTACACGAAAAGGTTAAACATGCAGTTACTGCAACAAAAAGTATATCGTATAAGTATACGATCATTCAGCAAAATCGAATGAGAGTTTGTTAAATTTGAAACCATACAAAATTGAAGGTAAGGCATAAACCAATATTTGGAGTTAAGAAGTAAATAAATTTTTAGGAAATGTCGGTGGACTATCTTTATTTATACGTATAGAGGATGGAGAACTTCACAGAATAATAATGTAATCACGTGTGCCACTTTGTTTGCTGATTTAGATAGTTTGGATCTTTGATTATCAAGGTATAGGCTACCCCTATGTAGACTGGATTAGAATCGCACTTTGGGATAAAGAACTATTTTTGTGTTTGACTAATAACAACTCACATTTTTTAACTACCGTATAATAAAAGATTAGACGATTAATTAGGTTTGTTAATCTATACACGTTGTCTCAAGGTTGATCCTAAAAATAAACGATAGATCACACAGAATAGAAATCAATATAACCTATCGATAAGTCCCAAGGATTTCACCAGAGTAAGCTGATGCAGGTTGATTGGTTCACCTCTGGTATATTGCAAATCTCTAAAGTCACAATCAGTTCTGCCAATAGACACAAGAACCAGAATTTTACCACCGACGAACTCATTAATCTATTCTTAGGGCATGAATACATCACACGTGTCTCGTTTATCCGGTAACCACCATTTAGCATAAACAAATATTTTATTTAAAACTAGTTAAGCTAAAGAAACCAATTTTGGCTCATAGGTTATAAATAGATGAGGAAACTTGAACGCTACACAATACATTTTCCTAACTATATTTACACGATATTTTTTGTTTAAAATAATGTGTCTATACCACCAACAGAAGTTTGTGACACCTTTTTGTGAACATCTGAGCATATATGCATAATATGCAAGGTGGTTCAGATTGTTTTACCGGCACGTTCTAAGCTTACAGTACTATACTTTCGTAAATTGTATCGTAAATCATTTCGTTAATTTGTTTTTCTGCACATGAGTCTTGGTAATACAGTTTGATTTTTAAAACAATTATTTCACTGTAATTGCCTTAGTGTACATAATTTTCTTCAGTTTTAAATTTTCAAGAAGTTGCTCTGTAAAAAATTAGTTATTGTTATACATATTTAACAAATTATTTGTACTTTAAACACAAAAATCGTTTTTAGAATGCTCTGTTTTGTGATTTACATAGTACATCTTAAACAGTAAGAGACATACAGTTATGGATGAAATTCAATGTATACCATGTCAAAAACCATTATAAAAACTGCATTTGTCTCTAAAACTCTCCCAATCTCCCCGCAAATGATCATTTAATTTCGGGTTACTAATTGTGGATGAAATCCTTTGTTGGCGTTACTCAGTAACAAAGCATTTTCGTCCCTATTTTTATATGAACTTTTTTATTATTTTTTATAGTAGAATAAGGTAGCAAATCATCCTGTACATATAAATATAGCAATTAAATTTGAAATCAAAAATCTACACGCATATAGTATTTAGGGGTCGTGGAATAGCAGGGGTATACAGAATTACAAAGAAGATGTGCATTGGTATTCAAAAAAGTGAAGGAGCTGACCTAGAACTAGACTATAGCGGGGGCGATAAAACCAACTCTCTCACTAAATGCTAAACGGTTGTGGATAGGGGAATTGTTAAAAAGAAAAATTTGAAAAGTCAAAATACAGAGATATGCGTAAAATATTCTGGACTAAAACAATATTTCCTCACTATTTTATTTAAAGTTATATCTAACGAGGCAAATAAGAGAGTATTTGTTTATAATTAGTTTTGTTACTAGGTTTTGAATAATTGATCAAAATTAATTGGTTTAAATTGATCATTAATTATAATAAAGGAAATGGTATATTTTGATGGATCTTTATGTATGTTTTTTATTAGAGATTCCTGAACATTATAAAATATCACTCATTTACTTAACGATAGCATCATAAATCATTGTTTTTTTATTTTAAAATTGTG
The DNA here is from genome assembly GCF_021130785.1 of Homalodisca vitripennis. Classification (NCBI taxonomy): domain Eukaryota; kingdom Metazoa; phylum Arthropoda; class Insecta; order Hemiptera; family Cicadellidae; genus Homalodisca; species Homalodisca vitripennis. The sequence continues at coordinate 102,175 of NW_025776398.1, forward strand.
TCTATGCGCCTTAAAACATTATTTATTGGAATAAATTTAATCTTTTGTAGTGCAAACTTAATAAGGTATAAAAGACCTAATCCAATAGGACTGCTTGATGTTAGAACTAATTACAGACATTGCAGTATGTGAATTTGTCAAATCTACTACTAACTGGGTCACACGTTTGCTTTTAATACGTGCTTACACCGTAGTGTACACTTGTTCCATAGGTACAGTATATATTCCAAAGGAGTAGTTGGAACGTTATTTTATCGTGTAATTACGACAAAGATATGTAGTTTATTTTTATAATATGTACCAAAACTCATTAGTTGGTTCTACTGAATAATAATGTTTAGTGAAAATATTTTAAAAACGTCATTGCGGAATTTCTAACAGTAATTGATGCATCGATTTACAATGAATTGTGTTGTAATTAATTTATAATTGTTATTGAAAGCGCAGACTGTAATAGATTAAAAATCTTTTATATATTATTTTTTATTAAAATAAATTATTTAATATTTTATCAGCGAAACTCTGTTCTTAACCGGTTTTCATAGTAAATAATTATTAAAAGCCAAAATCTTTTAAAAGAACCATTTTTTATTCCATACAAACAATGTTTCTGAAACCATAAGGTCCCAAAAAAAGTCTAGAAATATAATGTGTTGCATGTGGATAGGTTTGTACCAAATTTTCCTGGTAGTTACTTTTTACAGTCCTCGTAGCTTTAATTAATTTGTTAAGCTATAAGTTGCTTACCTATAACAATGTAAGACGCAAACAATTACATGTCTAATACGCTGATATGAAAATCATTAGCAATCAATTGCTAATTTTATTAAAGGCAATAATCACTTATAACAAATTAAACTCTTGTCCTAAAGTCGTATAACATTCGTTGCGCGTGAATACATTAAACCATGTACTTTTTATCTTTGAAAAATATTTTTTTTTATGTAGCTAACAATTAATGATTAGTCTGTAAATCATCTCAATATTAAAAACGGATTTTACTAAAAATACGAAAATCAAATAAACATGCCTTCTGTTGGTTGTCAAACTTTAATACTATACAGTTTCGATTAAAAGCATAAGTTTTCTAAGTAATATATTTAATAACTGATTCAACTTCAAAATGACACTCAGTTATTTATTTTGTAGTCTTTATTCATGTCAAGTGTATGACATGTTAATGATGTTAATGTTAATGGTGAGGTTAAATTAAAAATGTCTCACCAATTAGCTGGAGTTATCAATTAAGGTTGTTTTGCGACTAAATCTTCAAGCGAACAAAGTCTTATACAAAGCCATGGGAGAAGTTATGATGTCACGACAAAGCAGGAAAGACTGTCACTGCTAATCAACACGATAAACTTTAATTAACAGGCAGGACGTGTTACTATTAGAGTATCGCTTTGGTAGGTGCCATTAACATTTTTTCTGACTCAACGAAATAGGTTTTTGGTATCACCTGCTTTATGTGGAAATAGGTTTAATAACTACTTAAATTTATAGATGAAAGGTAACATGGGGATGTGAAATTATTGTTAAAAAGTTTCTTATTATAGCTGATTATTCCCTATTTAGAGAGCGCTTTTAATACTATTTGTTTAGTTTCGTTTTATCATAAAAAAATTTCATACCCTCAATGTTTAACGCTAGTCTGACCAAGATAATCTAGTTCAATTTATTCGTTTGTCTTCCATTATATTTTTTTTTAAAGTGTACGGTTTTTCATGTTTTCCATTGTGGACCTCTAGATGTTCTTGTTCTGTTTCTTGTATTGTATTTTTCTATATTTATGCTTCTATACATGCTTCTGTACACAATTACGTACTGGATTCTAATGGTTGTATTGTTCCAAACGTATGACCCATTGTGAATTTCATAAAAAAGGAACAAACTGCGTTATGATACTTCAGGAGCATCAATGGAACGCCCTCCACACATAGAACTACTTATCGCTTATGCGAGGTAAAAAGTAAATATTTTTAGGAAGCATTTACTGATTTAATTGATGTAGCATAATTTATACTTAAATACTCAAAAAAAGTATGGTTAGTGATAAAGTTTTGATGCGAATATATCATAAATGCATCATTATTCATATTGAAACTCATACTCTATATATCAGAGTGGATGCACGCACCGGAAACATTCTCGTTATAGCTAAGCGCCTTCTCTAACGGAAATACCAATGTTACAGATCTGTGTTTCGCAACTCATTTTGATACCATTCTAGGTAACCTTTGAAGTACGTTTAAATTATTGTTCTATTACACACGGCTATTTTTCAGACGTGCAAAAAGCATTTTTAATTGTATTTTTATATATTATACTACATTTTATTTATATTTTTCTTGTTGGTTAAAACGTTAGGTAGCCTATTACTGAAGGACCTGGAAATATTATATTTCTCTGTCTGTATTATATCTCGAAAGCGAACTGACCTGTAAATTTAACGTTTTGCGTTAAGCTTTGTTTTTGTATAATATATAAACGATAAAGAGGTCGATGATATTCTGCAACATCCCAAAATATTTACCTGCACATTAATGAACATTTAGTTTTGCAGTACATTTTGTAAAGAATAACCATGATGGCAACGAAAAGGTTGACTAACAGATAATGTTGTATATAAATGGGGTAAGATTGTATGAGATTTTAAATTGTAAAACAGTATTTACTTAAATACATGTAACTACAGATTTAAAACTTGTAATACAATAAGCTAGAAAATCGTCCTGTATATATAAAAATAGCACTTAAATATGAAAAAAATCTATACGCATATAAAATTTAGATGTAGAATAGCAACGAAATACACAGAATTACACACAAGATGTGCATAGGTATTTTCAAGAGTGAAGGAGCTGACCTAGAACTAGAATGCGGCTTTAACGTGCACTTATTATTCGTAATTAACGTTTTATCAATGTTAATTTCCTTACAAATAGCGTAATCTTAGTATAATTACTATCACTGACTGTACAGTAAAATATGTCCTTTAACGTGGTTCATTAAAGTTCTTATCCTACTAACAACTTTGTTTTTCTTGGAGCTATACGTCATCGACTGGGCTGTAAAATCCACGGTGAGCTAAAATCTATAATGGTAACATTTAGCAAGCGCGCTGCTCTTAAGCCACACCCTCACCTATTACTAAGCTAAATGAACTGTCGAAAGTACGTAGCGGATGGTTTAAAAGAGACACTACATTATCAATGCCAAGGAAGGCAGTAGGTTGCGCAAGCTTTGGAGGCAGTACGAGGCTGGTAACACAATCTCAGGTCTGGAGGTTTGTCAGCCTGTATACTATTGATAACACCAACGATTTTATTTTAGAAAGCTCTCCATCGAGGAGGTGTAGTTGTTTGACTGCCATTGTGCGAATATTCGGTAAATGGATTCACAACAACGTCAACGCAAAAAACTCATGTTCTCTTGAAGACAGTCTGTGGGTGGAGCTTGTTGTGGCTAAGGCAACCTGCAACAACCGTCACTCAACTTCCCTTCCTATGGTGAACGATACAATTATGCACTGCGTATTGGCGTATGAGATTTTTATGATGAGAAAGCATGGAAAGAAGATTAAATAAAATTCAAATTCAACAATAAACTGGATCATCCGCTGAGATATCCAATCTTCCATTCAGCCACGAAATTATCAAATCACGATAGAATTTATCACTTAAAAAAAAATACATTTAAATTTCATTTATAAAACATCTTTATAGAGTGTTACTCTTTATGCAATGTTATATACAATGTATATGTTTATACAATGCAATGGAGGGAATATTGTAATTCTCTCTCTCTCTCTCTCTCTCTCTCTCTCTCTCTCTCTCTCTCTCTCTCTTTCCCCCCCTCTCTCCCTCTCTCTCTCCCTCGGTCTCTCTCTCTTTCCCCCCCTCTCTCCCCCCCTCTCACTCTCTCTCTCGTAGTGTTTATCGTAGCGAATCTGTTAACACAAAAGTTGAATTATTATGTAGTATGTTAGACAAACTGTATATTAAATATGTGCCTGAAAGAAAAATATCAAAAAAAAAAAGAAATTCTTGCCCGTGGATAAATGATGAATTGAAAAATCTTATGAAACACAGAGATATTTTATATAAAAGGTATTTAAGAACTAAAGAACCTATGGTTTGGAATAATTATAGACTATTACGAAATAGAATTAAGCGTTTGTTGAGGGACGCCAGAAATAGGCATTTTGGATCTTTGTTGGATCCTAATAAAACTAATAAGGATTTATGGAAGGTAGTAAAGAGTCAGGGTGCAGGAAAAGCACCTAAGTGTTTGTCTGATCCTGTTATAAATCTTAATGAGTTAAATAAGTATTTTTGTGGTATAGATAATCAGATCAATCCTCTCTCTCTCTCTCTCTCTCTCTCTCTCTCTCTCTCTCTCTCTCTCTCTCTCTCTCTCTCTCTCTCTCTCTCTCTCTCTCTCTCTCTTTCTCTCTCATTCTATATATTACAAAGAGATATCAATAAAGGCTTATCAAAATTATCAGGAATATTATACATACATATGCTGTAACATCTAAACTCTCTTAACCATAGTATCCTTATAATCGGTTATAATCCATATAGTTACGTATACATACGTAAAACCAAATTTTTAGATGCATACATGAGTAGTATTATGCACAATTGATTATTAGTGTTAAGTTTTCCACAGAAATATAAAGTATTAATTGATAACCATTGTATGTATTGGTATATATTTTCCAGGAGATAATAGAGAAAGAACATCAATCCTTTATAAATGTGTTTAATTGTATAATGTTACTGCGATAAATATACACTATTTTTACTTAAAAATATGATTATTTAATTTTATTCCAATATATGCTTCATAAGAGGATGCCAAAATGATAAGTACAGCCGAAAAAGATACATGTAAAATCATTGAAGTTACAATGTACAAGATTTTAGCAAAATAGCCCAGTATGATGATACGTCACAATTTCAAAGGAATCACGAAGTAAAAATTACGCAATGAAGCCATCAACTTGCTAGCTTTGTTGCTGTGAGGTGTGTTATGGCAGCAAGTGTACAGTCCTTTGAGTTTGCAATGCTTTGCAGTAACAGTATATCAAACAGGCGGGGAAATTCTCATTATGTAGACATGCTTCCATAGAAGGCACACGTAATTACCCATTCGCAACTCACCTTATATAGTTTTGAAGTTTATAATTGTTCAAATGTCAGAGTCTAAATTCTGTTAGCACGATATTCGGCTGTTATTTCAAGCTTTATAAACCACTTCCCTGATATGAGCTTTTTGCAGTTATCAACAGAAAATTGTCCTATGATTTCCAGTTGCTCTGTTCATGAGATAAAACTGATCGTATAAAGCGACAGTAATACTGTATCCCAAGAAGGAGGAATAATTAGATAAAGCAAAGTCTCTACAAGGCAATTTGTTATGGAATAATAAAGGTTATCGTTCACCCAGTGAAGAGGGTTTAGTAGTCCCACTTCATCATCGTTAGGGAAAATGGCTGATGTTATAAACACGGATTTCGTGGAATACCTGGAAGTATTAAACTGCCCAATGTCCTTGTAAAACGTATGTAAAGAGGTTTATTGACCATAAGAGTATTTGAAGTCATCATATAGCAAGAAAGATCTGGACTAATTTAATAATATGTTATGTATTGTCATAGAAGCATAAAACTGACTTATCACATTGTGCCTCATGGAGAAATAGATCCACTTTTAAGAGTAACATTTACAGAGCGATATCGATAGTTGCGGAATCTTTCTGCTTTGATATACATTTTATATCTTTGCAGTATATTTATATTTCTGATTCATAGGACTAAAATATGATTTAATGAATTACATCACATTTTAACAGTTCCTACAACTAAGTATTAATCATGTTATACCATTATTTTGAATATATTAGTTTATTAATAATACGTTGTCTGATAATTAGAAGATCAACATAATTTTTATTAGTTCAAATGCCAAATTCTTGTTAATCGCCTTAATAGGTTCTGAGATACGAGTTTTAAAAAGAAATAAAACACGTATGTACAGATATTCTTAGACTTGTCTAAAGCATTCGACTGCGTTGACCAAAGCATACCGCTCGACAGACTAGGTTCCCAAGGCATCAGAGGCGTGCCCCTTAAATGGCTTAGCTCATTTCTAAGTGATAGATCCCAAGTTTTCCAAATAGCAAATCAATCTTCAAAACCAATAGAACTGAGTTACGGTATTCCCTAGGGATGTTCTCAGCCCTGTGCTTTTCATGCTTTATGTCAACGACATAGGACGATCACTTCTGTATGGAGGACTAGTGCAGTTTGCTGATGATACGACTCTCTGCTTTAGTGCAATATCAAGTGAAGTGTCGGAATAACAGGCCTTTGTTGACATCAATAACTGTGTACATCACTTCCAAAGCCCCAATCTCACAACAAGCACCTCAAAATCCAACGTTGTTAATTTTGCTTTGCGCGATGTAGGCATCTATTGTGGTCCTGCCGTCTTGTCAGCTGATTAAACACTGGAAGAAGTTCTCTCTTCAAAATTCCTAGGAATACACCTTGATCGAGGGTTGACTTGGAATGAGCCATCAATTATGTTTGCGCAAAAGTTTCCTCAGGCATTAAACTTATGTATTGAGATCCTTAGCGAAATACACCATGTAAGGTTCTTATAACGGCTTATTATGGCTTAATAATACCCCTCATCCCCCCATAACCATACCCCCCATTTTTCCTACTGAGTGATCCTGTGGAGATCATGCGCAAGCCCTCAGTTTCAGCGAGCATTCAAACTCCACAGCAAAGCTATTCGAATAATCGCTAAAATAAAAGTCAAAGAGTCGTGCAGGCAAGATTTTAATGAATTTCAGCTGTTAACTCTCCCGTGTCTGTACATTTTTTAAAACGCTTTGTTTTTGTATGTATACGTGTGCCTTAACCAGAGGCCGGAACATAAATTTGCACGAGACACGAAGTAGAGAACTACTACGAACTACGAGACACAGAACAGTGGTTTGTGAACACACTGCCTGTGAGGGCAGGTGTTCATTTTATGAACATACTGCCAAATTCAATCAAAATTCCCTAACGCTCAAGGCGTTCAAATGCGCATTAAACACCTTGTGGTGCCACAAGCATTTTATAATGCAGGGGAATTTTTAGCATTTAACTGGGAGACCGCCCAATTGCACGAGCGATTCTGCTGTTTAAAGTAGGATATATTGTCGAAGGATGAAAGGTGCATAAGTGTAAAATTTTATGTGTGAATGAGAATTTTTTGGTATGAATGTAAGAAATTTTAGATTAAAATTTGTGACGTTAGCTATACAATGTAATATTGTCGCTGCAATAAAACTGATTTGATTTGACTTGCGACGAAAACTAATCGAGATAGGACATTTGTCCAAATGATTCGTTTTGCTTGTTTTTGTGTATACTAGCTTATCCTAAAGTTATGCCAACCATTCTTAAAACACCCTGTATAGACTACATAAATTATAATTCAACTACTCTCTTTACAACACCGTTCTTCATCGAGTAGATAAAATAAAGGACCTTGGCGTCATCACAAGACCAACTCTTCACCCTGCTGAACACATCCAATACATCTGTAATAGAGCAAACTCAACTCTTGGATTTATCTTCCGCTCTACTCGTAATCTTTCAGTAGACGCCCTGCTGATCCTCTAAAAAGCACTTGTTCGTCCTCTCCTGGAATACAACTCTTCCATCTGGTCACCTTCCCAAGAAGGACTCAAAACACAACTTGAAAGAGTTCAGCATCGTCTTGTCAGAACAGCTGGGTTCAGAGATGGCCACCACTACATGAATGTTCCAATTGCTGGTTATCAACTACAGCATGGCCTTGCTCCTCTTGAGGCTCGTAGAAAGATACATGATCTTATCTTTCTCCACAAGATCATCATCGGAAGCATTGATTGCCCGCAACTACTCAACAAAATCTACTTCCATGTTCCTGGGCATACGAGACTGCGAGACACCTTTGCAAGACTGTACTATTCAACGACCTACCAACAACAGAGTACGATACCTCGACTTCTACGCAGCGGAAATGAGATGGGACATCTTGTTGACTTCTTCGCCACCAGCCCTGCTAGATTTCGAGAAGAAATCATCAAATTAGTATATGGCACTCTATAATTCTGTTTCAAATTATACCTTTTTTTCTGTTTTTACTCGCCTTTTTTTAGTAGTACTTTGTTATATATTGCATTTAGTCTTTGCATTTAAATTGTTCGATATTGTTGTTGTATTTATAGTTTATTGATTATTTCATGTACCTGTTCTTGTTGATCTTGTTTAATCAACCCTGTTTTGCTTGACTCTCTGTGCATCTTAAATCTCCAAACTTTTCTTGTTATATTGTCAAATGGTTACCTGTTGTTGTTGTTATTGAATTATTGTTATCTATTGATTTAGTCGTTATCAAGTTATTGTTATCCAATTGTATCACTTGTTGTATTCGCTTGTTGCACTCTTATTCTATATTGTTATGTTATTTTACTATGTAATGGTATTGTAAAAGTGGCGATTGCCGTGGAAATAAATAAATGAAATGAAATGAAATTTAAATATGATGATCGTGCATGTTTCTCCGTATGAATTGTCCGAATATTTCTACGTTGGGCTTGCGCGTAACTATGATGGTAACGATAAAATTGGAGATTATGTAAACTTTTAAATATACTGAGTACAATCATATGACACCTTAACATGTGGCTATTAAATTGAAATTTGGCCTCAGCAAAGCCAGGTACTCGATACATAACCTGGCGTAATCCTACGTTGTAAACATCTAGATCGTGCTATATAGATTGTTGTGTATATTAGAGACTAACCCAGACTCAAATAGTGATTCCCTCCCCTTAAAAAGGGGATTCTCTTATAAGGTTCAAGGAAGTAATTCAGACCCTTGCTACGAATGTTATCTTTCGAACTAATTAGAACATTCTGCTAAAACTACATTATTCGTATTTTTTACTACATATATTTACAAGCTGATTCACTTTTATATTGTTAAAAGATGTATGTCTTGTTGTTAATATATTCTTACAAATGAGGTTAATAATTTTTTACAAACCGGGCTCCTAAACATGCTAATGTGTTTAAGAGATGAAATGAAAAAAAAAATACTTTTTTTATTATTAAACAGTGACTTATTATATCGATGAACTATTTTAAGGGTGATCTTAATGATAAAAACAACTATTTTTTATCACAATTTCCTTATATTTTAATTTTGTCAATCGAAATAACTATATTTTTTAATTCATGATTACTATTGTTAATAATTAAAACAGAGAAAATATTTATTTCATAATTTTGGAAAACAATTTTAAAATATGATATAAAAAATGTACATGTATAATATAAGGAAATGTATTATAAATACCTTAAGTTTTTCAAATAATCCCTATATCAGTGACACATCATGCCTTGTAACATTCAAGCTGGAGGTTGTTGTACTTAGTTGAGTAGTTTCTCCACCAGAGCTTGTGGTTGTGTCTGTGGTAGAGTCCAACATGGAACTGAAACCATTGTATTCCTATACGTCACTGTCCCAAACTTTGAGTATAAACTTCTCCAGCCTCTAATGAGAAAATATTTTTATATAACGGGTTATTTTATAACTATATTAATACCTGGTTTAAACCCATATTTACTGTGTGGTAATATGTTTTCACTAATATTTAATGAAAGACGATCTTTTTCCTAAATATTTGATACGATTTCTCGAGAATTCTTTTATCCGTGGACTTTAGAATCTTTATAATTAAATGTTTTTTGAAATTTCATTTGTATATCTTCAAGAATGGGGTTTTCTTGAATTTTGTTGACTTTTATCGCTTAGAAGGATGTTAGATTCTCTTCCAGGGAGCTTAAGTGAAATCTCGATTGATAAGAGCGACTTAATGAGTTTGGACTTCCGTTATGCGAAGTAATAAGATTAGCTTTTAACTTGTATTAATGGTGTTTTTTTTATAATAACGCCATATATAAACTAGCCGATAACTGTATAAATCTTAGTCCTGAAAGTCAGCGATATCAAAGCCTACAACTCGAGGTGCCATAATAATTGATTACAGTCTTTCTGAATATATGTCTATATGTCCGCAAGACAACTAGAGAAGGAAATAGACTATAGACTTTAATTTAGCAGTTTCATTTCTATGCATATATTCCATATCAGGTCACTTCAGGATGGTGCACATTACTCCATGGGATTTTGATGAGCATCTGTAAAAGAATTTACATTGGTTTTATGCAAGTATGATAGAAAACAAAAATTAAAAACGTATAAGTAAAAATAAATGGAAACAAACTTATTACAATCATATGAAATGTATGAAAAAATTGGCTACTTTTACAGTGGTTTTCCCTTATGGTAAGGAAACTGTATTACACGCTATCAAATTTTTAAATAATGGGAAATTTGAATAGTTCCTGTTAGTATGGACTAAATTGAATAATTCCTCTGTTAATGTTATTATGTCTCGCTGTTTATTTGAATTCAATTTTGCTCCTTTTTACCAAAGTATTGGTTTTAATAGCTACCTAGGTACAACATTTTCAAACTTAGGATGAGTACAAGCAATTAAAAGTAGAGACATAATTCAGTTATCCTGGAAGTGATATGTCAAGGTGATAGATAATATGTTTACCTTAATGGCTAGCTAGTCACACAAAACCATCTCTTCAGGATGACTGTGTTATTAGACAATAAGAAATATCATTTTGAAAATATAGGGGCAAGTACTAAATTTGAAGGGCACAATATTTCTGCTAACATTAGGTAAAAATTAATTGTTCACAATTCAACGTGTGTTTCAGTTAAAACTACAATATAAAACTTCATCCGGGTTTTTTGTGAATATAAACATGTTCTATAATTTTTAAAGTTTATATGTTCTCTGCAAATAATTTATATATGAACATAAATTTCTTTTGGAACATCATATGAATGTTATTTATGAACGCTTTGTACAAAAGTACACATAACTAATGGCTATTACATTTGTTATGGTAGAATCACATAAACATAATAATAAATCGATCATGTTGCATAAGGTCCACTTAACTGAAAGGTTTGGCATTAGTAATGTAAGTGAATATAAAACGTAACGATTTGAAGTAAGGAATATAAAATAACTTCTCCATAGGATAAATTCGTTACAACACGGAAATCCCTCATTTACGATTCCGTAGCCAACAAGGAGCTTTACACGTGACTCGATAATTATCTCCTGCATTCTAATACTTCTAATGCTATAGTGTCATCGCTCTGATTTCTATAGCAATAACCAAATTAATTCTAATATAAACAAATAAATTTCTATAGCAATGTGATTTCAGAATGAAGGATAACACATTTTCCAACACCAGTTTGATATTTTTTTCCTCTTGGGCTAAACATAGTTATATATAACCAAGATATCCAAGATACCAAATCAAAATGGTGGGTTCTAGATTATTTACCAATTCGTATTTTATTGGTCGCTGAAAAGCATTTACATCCCTCATTTACATTTAACAGAAACTGTAATCTTTTCTGAGAGACAAGAAGACAACGTAGAGATGAATATCTTGTATATTGAAACCAGGCAAAATATTTTAAGTACTTAATACCATTGTCGCAAAAGGTGCGAGTTCAATCAAATTAATAGCAGCGTATAATGAGAAATTGAAATTCAATCTCTAAAGAGAACCTAGTTAGGTAAAACATTCAATACAAAGCAATCAATAAAAATAATCAATCAAATTTACCGATATCACTAATATCTACTAATTTATAGAATCCCATTAGTGAAACCACTTAGGTGTAACCAATCCCTTAACTATAATGTAATATACAACTATAATATAATATAATATGTAATATATGTTACATTAAGTACAACACATTGATTGATGTAACTGTACCAGTGAAAAAAACGCCAATATTTAATTCCAATTTATAGATGACCAATTTTTATTGGCCATTACTGTTAGGACTTTTCGCCTTTTGAATGGTCTCCCTGCTGACATTAGAAGTAATGAGGGTTGTGCATGCTTAGGGGCATTGGGTTAGGGACTTCTTACAGGGGCCTGTGAGGATGAGGTCAGACAGTGTGCTTGGAACAGTTTAATGTGTTTTTTCTTCTTAATTTCTATTTTACATTGTTCACATCTTTTCTTTACCTTCCATTGAGAAATATATTTAGTTTCTGTACTCAATTATTGGAAATTTCGGGGAATGTGGTTTACGATACTGTCAAGATCACATTAGGAGGGATAGCTGGGACTGTGTTTAGGCCAGGTCAGTTTCAGCCTCTTCAGTCCAAGCAACCAAGGAAAGTACTCCCTCATGTCCAGGCTAAAACCAGTTTTTAACTCTAAGGAAGCTCTACTAGAAAGTCTGTTCTCTGCCGTCAACAGACCTATCAGGCCTCCATTTCACTCCAATATTTCGGAATATGTTGCTAATTTATCTTTCTTGGACATCCATGTCTTGCTTTGATTTAAGTCACACATGGGTTTTTGCTCTGTCCAGTGCATATAAATTGTAATTTATAAACTAGCCAGAAGTGAAACTTTCTTTTAGGGATATACTAAAAATTTGATTACAAACCAGCAGCAATAAAGATTTGGAAGGGACAACGAAAAGTATAAAATGTATAAGTTGCTGTTGAATTAATTAAATATGGACCAATGTGAAAAAGACTAGACAGTACGTGATAGAGATAAAGTTGCTTAATGGAAAGGACATGAAAATGACTCATTGCAGTACAGTTTTTAGATAAATTATGGACTGACCATACCTTGGTTGTGTTTTCATTTTGCATGTGCTTAATATCTCAATTTTCACCTAACTATGTAGCGTTTATTATTATAAGTTTTTGATTACATTATTTGCTCTAGTTTTCTCTTTTACAGTGATTAAGTTATATTGATTGATTAGAAGTTATAAAACCTATAGTATATTCAAACATCTAGCTTTCGACTTTTGACTTTCGAATACATTTCCTTATGATATAGTTAATTTTTAAAGTCATTCCTTTTGAAGTTGTTTATTTTTAAATACCATACAAGGCGTCGTGAAGGTGTTTTTTGCTGATCGATTATTCTTTTTACTCTTTTATTATGACAAATTATTGATTAATTGTGTTCTGGAACATATTTTGTTTATATCTGCACTAACGAGTATATATGATTTATAGTCATACGTCCCTGAAATCTTGGCCTTTACTATCATCTACTATGCTCAACCCAATAACACATCACAATTTAACCTTGTTTATTCATTTACGGTGCACAACACAAAACACTTCATTACTGCAGACAGGTTTGATTACTTGTCGATGGGTTCAAGGACGAGACTCGAGCGCGATCTACTTCCCTGTCGTTACACTCTGGAGCAGCAACTATTGATCATTGTTGTTTGTGTTGCTGGCGTCGGTTGCGGGATTTGTAAGTAAAGTTTACCTGTCATTGTTGCCTTTTTTAACTACTCCATCTATTTTCATATACAAGGACCGTTTTATCAACCTCCAAACTCACACAATGACAGCCAGATAAATGGTAGGTCTGTGTGGGCAGTAGTCAACGTGCATATCCCCCCTACAGCATTTTTCATAAACATGGCCCCCTCTATTGGTTCTCCCGCCAAATTTAAATTAAGGAGTTTTTTTCGTTTTCAGTAAGCATTAGGGATCAGTAGGGCAGAAATCCATTGCATAATGTGCCGTGTTAATGGAAAAAACGCCACGAGTAAGGGTGTTTGTGTGTGGGTAGATAACCACATTTTCAATGAAACCCTCAAGGATCGCTAAATTCCGCCAGCTTTCAAATTACTCAAACTGATATTAGAATTTAACTTTATGCCATCTTTAAAGTATTGACGTGATTCAATGATGAGCAGTTCCGGCTCTAGCAATTAGACGGTGAAGTTGTTATAGCCCGGCCTGTGAGGGAATTTCTGTCGGAGGGATTTAAAGCGTACAAAAAATCCATCAGATATACACCAGCGAGTCTGGCTCGTAACCAGTAAACCTCAAATGTGTTATAGACAAGCCTCTGTGGGAATTTCTGTTAGAGAGATTGACAGAGATACTCAATTTGCTTGAATGCCAATCTTATATATAGCTCCGTGTGGTATGATAACCTCCTTACAATTATGATGGTGTCAACCAAGTGTCTAAAAGCACAAACAGACATACGCCAGCTAGTCTGGCTCGTAGCCAGTAAATGATGTAGGTTTTATAGCCCAGCCTCTGTGGGCATTCTGTCTGTGTTTTAATATATTGTAGAGTTTTCTGGTATTTTTTTACATTTTTAACAGTGGTGTGTGGTCTTAAACTGCTATACTTATCACAATGAAAATTTAATCAACATAATATTAACTTTATGTGTTTGTTTTAATTCTCCAGATAACTATTACTAATGTGAGGAACTTTAAACATTAACTTCTCATTTTCTTAAAATCCACAGAATCGTACATAAATTGTAACCGAGTTGCAAAAACAAAAAATTCAACCAAAACTCAACAATTTAATACATTGAAAATGAATGTATTGTGATGTATACAAATGCTCAGTGAACAAAGAAATTTGTCCAACCTGAAATCAGTAAATGTTGTCTTAAAACTGATTGTAAATAGAATCCTTTACTCTTTTAGAAAGTTACGTACTGTCACGCCTCCTGCTCAGCTGGGGCGAAGGGGGTGTACTCAGGAACCAAACGCAGCTCAGATTACAGCAACTTTATTTAAACGACAACACTTCCTAACCCACGGACACCACGCGTGACGACCATCACTAGGCTAAGCCCTACACTAGATCGGCCCTCAGGGAGCTCGGACGTCCGCTCGCGCCGGAGTCCTCTCACGTACACACCGCCTCGGGCGCTCACCTTGCTGACCTCCCCCTCCAGTACTTCCAGACGGCGGGAACATGGGCCCCGACGTCACACACCCCCTGCCAAATTAAGGGTGGTTGTTGGGGTGGATGCCCTCTAGGAGTTCGTCTTCTTCATTCTTCCAGGCTCTGGCAGCTGGTCCCTTGGTTGTGTTCAGCTGGGCGGCTGGGTCACGTGCACAAGTTACCATGGCGTCTACCCTCACGTTTCGCCGCGTATAGCTAAAAGTGTGGCTAGCGGTCGGGGTTCTCCAACAGTCAATAGTTGTCTTTAGACACTGCGGCAGCCACTTCTCAGGGACAGTCATTTACACTGGCACATAAAGTCTCTGGTGTTGGGACGGCCCGATCACACATAAAGTCTCTGAAGTTGGGACGGGCCCGATCACACATAAAGTTTCTGGCGTTGGGACGGCCCGATCACGAGCCTCAGTCGTTCGCTCCCATCGGTACCGCTTCACTAATACATTTCCAGGGAAAGTTTATTAATTTTAATGCTATTCCAGCAACAGGCAATGAATCGTTCCTCACAAAGGTTTGCCTTCTACAAAAACATGTTGTCCTACGAGAGCCTATCTACCTACTCTAGTTAGCAATGTTTGCTATTGGTGTAGTCGCATTTATTTGACAGAAACATTAGTTCATAGAAACTTACTCAAATACCCGCGGTGGTGTCCATTCCCTTATATTATACATCTATCCTTACGTGTAGGTATATTCGACATTTTATATTAAAATACATTAATCAACTTTACATGTCTTTATAACTACTTGAAGCGAGAAATTATAATTGTATATGAATAGATGAGTTCATGACACATTCTGGAACCATTCAGCTGTTCTGTGCGAGTCATACAAAACAAAATATATTAATCCTCTATATTGCCCTTTCTTATGATCTAGTACAATGACGATATTCCAATTCAAACATGATAATTTTATTATTAGAACTATTTACCAAATTACTAACTAGTACATTAATCCTTATTATCTACCCATACTATACTTACTATTGCAAAAACACTTTTTTTATAGATAATAACCTTACAAAGTGGATATTATTATAGGGACCCAAACTAAATAATTGTAATTATAAGTCCACGACAAGGCTTTTAGATATTTGACATCTTCCTACTCATTAACATAGACAAGTGAAACAAACTATAGTAGGACATTATAAGCGTAACCATGTACTACAGGATACAGATATTTTACAGTGCAAGAGGTGGTACAAAGTTTTGTAACTGAAGTTGTGCACAGCGGCAGTGTCTACGTGACAAAAGTAGCTGTGGTCAGCAGTAGCCGTCCGGCCTCTCTGGTCGCCTGACCTCTCGGGTCACCGGCCTGGCTCTGAGCTACTGGACTTCCCACCGGTGCTCTAAGACTTAGCATAAAATGACTTCGTTTTTCAACAAAGCTCTTACCTCTTAAATTTTACTCTTTACATACATCTAACTACCTTTTAACATAACTACCTCAATACCACACAAGAATATGTTAATAGCTAACTATACCCGAACGACTTATAAGTTACTTTGTATGCATTGACAAGCTAATACTTGATTATTTTTATTCCCCAATTTACAAACAAATTACAAAAGCAATTACTTATTTCTTAACATTGGTTAGCATAACCATATACAACATTTGGTTTCGTATACAGTGTTACAATCTTAGAAACTAACTTGTCAACGCTTAATTCATAATTACGTTAATGACAACTGGAAGAACAACATAAATTATTATTAACTGTTTTACATCAGTGTTATAATACAATAGGCAATTATATTTTACTAACAAATTATTATGTCATTGCGACGTACCAATCCTCTTAAACATTAAGTCTTAACCAAATCTAGGAATTCTAAAACTATTTCAAGGGTCCCCTGTATTTACAGAATAATTATAAGTTTACAATTTAATTATTATTAGTCAAAATCAACTTCTAACCATTCCACGCTGATATTGGCGTATGTATACGTACCGCTGAAAACAGAACATGTATTTCACCTAGTCAATCATAATAAACAGTTTTGGAATATAAACTCTTATATTAGCTAATACTCATATTCACTCACATTCACTCTGAGTGGCCACTCGGTTTTTTTTTTCATTCAAACTTTCACACTCCCCACATTTTCATTCACACACTGGACTTACATGTTTACGAATTCATGATAACAATAATCTCCTGAAATAATATATTTTATACATTTTATTAATCATACACTATAACGTTCACAGTTATACAGTTTACCTTGAAGTTTACCTATGGTTACAACGATTACCTGGTATCCTTTATACCTGATCACGAACTTGGTCCCACCATTCAAGAGTGATTCTCAGCTCCTTTCCATCGACCTCCGTGATAGGCAAGTTCTTTGGCAAGCCATCGTCTCTGACGTCACGTTTGGCGGTCATCGCTATGTCGTCGCCTCTTCGTCTCGATACCTTGGATCTCCAGTTTACCCATAATCCCACGACGTACCGACAACCAATCAGAACCAATATTATTATAATGCCACAAAATAAATCCACAATAAATTGTTCCTGATTCGGGGAGAATATTTCATTTTCTGCTCTCACAAATGCTCCTATACCTAAGCCTACTAGATGGGGATTTCTCACAACAATTATGGTTAGTAAACAAAAATAAATGGAGTGCAGCACGGCTGACAGTGATGTATACATGTCCCTCTCCACTGACAAAACCTTAAGCGTCGGGCTCTTTAACTTTCTATGTTCTGAAAAAGATAAATTCCAGTGCGGCAGCTGACTAGGCCATTCGTTGTCTAAGCATTCGTCTAGTGTCTCGAAAGTGCTGGAAACAAGATTAATTTTAGAGTTAGATTTGATTTTCAAAGTTTTTAATTTTTACCACGAAGCTGGAAGTATGTGTGCCACAGCTAACTTATCCGCTTCCTGTCTACACGGATAGTTTTCTGAAACCAAAATGTGGGAGTCAGCGACTAAGCTACAATCACACGGCACTCTCACGTGTAGTGCACCCAGGCTCTTACGCTCTGTTATCTTAACTGTAGTGTTCGAAGTGTATCTGCACACAAACTCTAAATGCTCAACAATATGGGTTAGTACATAGGTGAAGTCGTCTATCTGGGTGATAAGTGGCACGTCACCTGACACACATGAAAATACACATAGTGAGCTCAGCTCTTGTATGGTCGCACCCATAAATGTTTTTCTAGGGCAACGTGATCCGGACACAGCATCACCGGCGTATCTAGGGACATAGCATAGTGGATTAATATTCGGCTGACAGTGCTGCAAGGCTGCTCCCTGTATCACTACCATACTGTCTTCACTGTTAACCACAAATGACGTTTCCTGCTTAATGGTACAAGTCTGGTTATTCCACGCAAAAGGTATTATTAAAGGGGTATACAATCTCCATTGGGACGTAAGTTTCTTGATTGGAATCTGCAAATTTATTAAGATTGAGTTACCAGAAATTACACAATCAGCTATTTCTAACTTAAGGTATTTAGACACTTCCTCTACTGGTATCGCTAGGTCATAGCTGTCCGCTTTTAATGCAACTGTCAATTTTGTTAAATCCTCTCTTAGCTTATCTACAGTTATTATAGAATTCGGGATCTTCCCCTCTCGACATTGACTCAATATCTCTAGGCGTGTAACAAGTTGTAACAATTGTAACTGACGTACTGTATGGTGCGCGCTCACCTGTAACAAACTAAAACTCTTGTGATCATTTCTCTGTTCGTTTGTGAATTCCTGCTTCTGAAATAGATCGATTAACTTGGTTATGTTAACGCCAACATCCACGACGCGTGCGAAGGTCCTCTCTACTTCTGCACTGTAATTCTTCATACCTAAATTGACATTCTCTATTTCTGAAAAGGCTTCAGTTACTTGCTCACTTAAGCTATTTTCAAATTTTGACATTAAATATTGATTAGTGAATAAAGGTTTTAACTGTCGTTTAGTCGTTACTCCACAGCACCAATGGGCGAAATCTCCTATCACACTTAAACTCCTCTGGACTCTAGCAGACATACTATTAGACTTTACATATACATCGGATTTCCCACTGAGGCTCGAGTTCAGCCATTTCACTTGCTGTCCTATTCTTTTATCGGCCTGAAGAATCCATGCGAACAACATACATTGGGGATCATTTAATACTCTGTTACAAAAACCATTATTCTGTGGCAGTGACAAATGAGCCATATCGACCTCTGGCAACACACTTTGATACACTAGAGGAACTGATGACTCGTACATCACCATCTCGGGTATCTCTTTCCAGTACACCCCTGTAGTTACAGATATCGGCACCCGGGTGTCGCTGTGCATCCCGGTAACTGCGACTGCAAACAAAATACACTTACACGTAACTAGATACATCATCGCTATCTGGTATTCCATAGCCGCTCACCTCGTTCCTGTCTCTGTCAGGACTTAGGTACACACACAAGTAACACAATTAAACAAGAAATAAAATGTGAAACACTGTACGATAAATAGCAATTATTTGAAAATTATTAAATCAGTTCTGAGAATAAACGTACATGAATATATATAATGAACCACGATTATGGGACTCAGGTTGTCTTCAGTTCACTTATGTCCACGCGACACCGACACTAACCGAACTAATTGTCCTCAGCAAGGTCGTCACACTCTCCCCTTCCGTTCGAACTTTGATCTTGCTGACGGCACGTTCATAGTTCATTCACCGGCTATTTATTGTCGTGAAGCACACCGTCATGAGTTCCTCATTTCGTGCACTAATGTTAAGGTTTTACTACCACTCACTACAATTCACAATAAATTGGAAAGTCCAAAAATTGAACATGGTCCTACATTAATAATTATTAATCTACCTTTTACTAAATATTATTTACAACTACTTTTAGTCCACTTTGTTTTGTTTACCATAACCCTCTCACAGTGTCCTAGGGTAGTACCGCTTCAGCCGACTAACGTGAATTGTGTCCTGGAACGGAGGCTTCTTTCCTTTGGTGACTATTATCACGTAGTTCACGTCCGATAGCTTAGCCTCGACCTGGTATGGTCCATACCATCTGTGTAGCAGCTTAGTCGATCTACCCTTCTTGCGGATGGGAGTCCACACCATTACTTGTTCCCCTGGTTCAAATTCCACATGTCGATGGGTCCTATCAAACCTCTGTTTCTGCTTCTTCTGTGTACCGCTGACTATCTTCTGTACGTCTTCACGGCACTTCTGAACTCTCTCCAGCACTTCCTCGACTTGTGGGTCCTCTGACGCATGTTGGCGTAGGGACACGTCTATGGGGAGTCGTGCTTCTCGACCATACATAAGGAAAAAGGGCGTGTGTCGAGTGGTCTCTTGTACAGATGTGTTATAGCTAAAGCAAGTAAGGCTTACATACAAATCCCAGTCTCTCTGGTTAGTGCTGACATAATTCGACAGCATTTGGGCCAAAGTACCGTTAAAATGTTCTGTCAGTCCATTACACATGGGGTGGTAGGCAGTTGTAAATACTGGTCGTATTCCCAATCCTTTTAACAATTCTTTCACCAAGGAGGATGTGAAATTCGTCCCCCTATCTGACAATATCTTCTTTGGGCACCCGAACTTACAGAATATCCTGTTTACTAGGAACCTCGCTGTTGTTTCAGCAGTCGTGGTTCTCGTTGCCTCGGCCTCTGCCCACTTTGTGGCGTAGTCTACTGCTACGATTATATACACATTCCCTTTCGCTGACCTCGGAAACGGTCCCAAGAAGTCCACTCCTATGGTATCTAATGGCTGTCCCACGGGAATAGGTTGTAAGAGCCCTGCGGCTGCTCGTTTGGGTGTCTTGCGACTCTGGCAGTCCGGGCACGTTTTTTACGTATCGTTCAACTTCCTTAACCATATTTGGCCAGTAGTATCTGCTTTTTATCTTGAAGAATGTTTTACTGAACCCCAGATGGCCGCCAGATAACGGACTGTCATGACATTCAAATAACACCTCATCTCTGATACTTTTTGGGATCACTAGTAACTTCTTGTGACCTATATGTGCGACATTCTTCTTATATAGTAACCCGTCTTCAACCATAAAGCTCTTAGCCAACCGTCGATCTGCGCTAGCTGCTCCGTCGGGGTCTTGAACTGCTTCTATTATCCTCTTGCAATCGGGATCTTCTCTCTGTAGACTGGTGAGATCTTTCAGGTTAATTGCTAACATTGGGATATCATTGGTCTTGTCCTGATCCTCCGGATCGTCTACCCCTCCGTGATTCCTTGATAGACAGTCTGGTACCACGTGCAATCTCCCTTGCTTGTGTTTAATCTTGTAGTCAAATTCCATAAGTTTGAGAGCCCAACGGCCCAGTCTGCCCGATAGGTCTCTGTTCTGTCTAACCAACATAGCGCGTGGTGGTCCACCACTATAGTAAACTTTCGGCCCCACAAGAACTGCCTAAAATGTTGCGCCGCCCAGACCACAGCGATGCACTCTTTCTCAGTTGTAGTGTATTTCTTCTCGGCGTCCGATAACCTTCGCGAACCATACGCTACTGGAAGCACTGTCTCTCCATCCTTTTGCATAAGGGCTGCGCCCTACTCCTTGGTCACTCGCATCAGTGTGGAACTCAATGGGCAACTCTGGGTCAAAATGTCTCAGAATTGGAGCTGATGTTAGGCGCTCCTTCAGATCTACAAAGGCTGCCTCCTGTTCAGGACCCCAATGGAATCTTACATCCTTCCTGGTAAGATGGACTAAAGGACCAACTACCTTAGAGAAATTCGGCACAAAAGATCTGTAATAATTACACATACCAATAAAGGATCGCAGAGCTCTTAGTCGTCTTGGAGCCTCAAAGTCTTTTACTACTTGTATCTTGTCAGGGTTGGGACTTATACCTTGGGCGTTTACCGTATGTCCTAAGATCTTGACTTCGCTATACCCGAACGAACATTTGGTTGGATTAAGAGTCATAGAGGCTGATCTAAGCCTTTCCAAAACCTGCCTTAATCTGCTTAGCATGTCATCATATGCTGGTGCCATGACCAATACGTCATCAAGGTAAACCAGACAGCTCCCCCATTTCAACCCTGCTAGTACCTGGTCCATACATCTCTGGAACACCGCTGGGCTAGTCTTGAGTCCAAAGGGGGTACATTCCCACTCCCAAAGGCCGTCTGCCGTTATAAAAGCAGTTTTGTGCTTATCCTCCTCCTTAATTGGTATCTGCCAATAACCAGAGTTCATGTCGAGGGTGCAGAACCATTGACATCCGTTCAAGTATGTCAATATATCTCCAATTAATGGTAAGGGATACGCTAGATCTTGGATACATAGGTTCAATTTACGGTAATCTACACAGAACCTCCATGTGTCGTTCTTCTTCTTTACGAGTACAACTGGGGATGCGTAAGCGCTGTTACTTTTCCGGATGACTCCTTTCGTTAGCATTTCATCCACCTGCTCCCTGATAATCTCTCGCTCACGATGCGACACCCTATAGGGAGGTTGATGCACTGGGGTATCGTCAGTGAGCGGAATGGCCAGTTCACACACGTTTGTTCGTCCTATTTGAGATTTCTTCCAGGCAAAGCGGTCTCTAAACTCTGTCAGCAGTTTAAGTAGGGCTTTTCTTTTCTCTGGGGATAATTGCGGATTAATATCTATGTTCGCCTCCTCAAGCTCGCTCTTTTCTTGTCTTGCTCCCTCGACTTCGCTGGTCGGTTCTTCTCGCAGTTCACAGATTTCATATACCTCCGCTAACACTTCGCCTCTTTGTAGGCACCTTTTATCATCTGCCAGATTCATCACCAATACTTGGTTAGGTGACTCGGCGTGAGTCAATCCGTAGGGCAATAGAACAGATTTTTCTCTAAAAATTCCTTCCTTTGGTTCCATAACTCCTAAAGTGGGCAACAAACCTTCGTACTTAATTTTCAGGAGTCTCTGACTTCTTGGAGGGAGTTCAGTAGAATCATCACATATTACTCTCGCCTGTATCTGTTGTCTTTCTTCAAACTGTATGTGCTTCAACCACGAGGGGTCTGGAGGTGGACGCAAATACTTGGCGTCTTTTTTCCGCGCTGAGGAAATCTACTGAGATTTTTCTTCCGTTGGCGATTATAAATTGGGCTCTTCTCCTCGAGAAATCTATTGTTGTACCAAACTTCAGGTGGAAATCGTTACCCAGGATACAACAGTCACCCACTCCTTTGGCCACAAACACTGGGAACAATATCACACAGTGGCTGATTTCTAAGATAATTTCTATTCTACCCAAAATCTGTACCGGCTCATCGGTGGCTGTCTTAACATTCATTCCTTGTACTGCTTTAATCCTGTCTCTCACGTTGGCTACCAGATTCTCATCAACACAACTCACACAGGCCCCAGTATCTAATATTATTGGCATTGTCCTCTGATTTAATTTTCCTTTTATTTCCAATACTCCCACGGTCCTAACAGTACTGGCCTCGGGACGAGGGAATTCCTTGGGTATAGCGTTGGTAAAATCCCCACGGCGATACTCATGGCGTGGATTACGGTTGTATCTCCTCCATGTGTCATGCCATTCTCGGCGCTCATGTTCTTGGCACAAGAAGCTCATCCTCTGTTCATTAGGATGTTCCCTCTGTTGTTGGGAGCTCATTCTAGCGGAACCACTTGCTCCCTGATTTAGTGGTTCCCTCTGTCGTTTCCCTGATTTCCTGAGCGACAGGCAACAGCATAATGACCGGGTCTATTGCACTGGTAGCATATCACTCGACCGTCACTAGTTTTTCCACGATTCGAGGTGGAGTAGGCTCCTCTTACTCTCCCTCGGTTCCACCTTCCATACTGTTCACCATCTTGTGCTCTTCTTTCCCTCGGAACTTCGAACTGAACCCTTGGCTGTTGCTTATTGTTCTCATTCATGCGGCCTCGTGTATCTCGATTCTTCTCCTGCTGTTCTAGAAGACGCATGCTTAACTTGGCAAATTCAGATGTTAAGTTTTCTAGTTTGCTTTCTAGCTCCTGTGTTCTTTCCGTCTTGGATGGCTGACTGGCGTTCCCTGTAGTTGTCGCCTTTGATGAGACTTCCCCCAGTAGGTGGTCTACCCGCTGTCCAGCCATGAAACGTGCGGTCTGGATCTTCCTTACGTTAGCCAGTAGGCTTTCTAGAGTGTCATTGGTCATCACCATCACTTTCTCCAATAGAGATGGCCTTAATCCTCTTAAAACATGTTTGATCTTAGTTCTCTCGTTCATTCCGGGGTCCACTTTTGAACATAAATTTAACACATCTTGTACATACGATTCTACGGGCTCCTCCTCCCCTTGCATCCGCATCCGCAGTCGGAACTCCATCTGTTCATCCCAAGCGATTGCTTGAAACGTATCCTTCATTCCATTCTTTACCCGCTCCCAGGTGATATTGGCTCCTAAAGATTGCTCTAGGTTTTCGTACCATTTCAGAGCGGCCCCTTCCAGGTAACAGGGGAGAATAACCAACATCTTATCCTCGTTCCAGCCATTGGCCTTTGCCACTCTTCCAAATTGGGCTAGATACTCCTCCACGTTTGTCCTCCATTCCGCCCCTGAACTTTCCTGGAGTAATAACAGGCCCCCTGGCTTCAGCCATAGCTTCTACTTCCTCTTCACCGTCAGGCCCACTACCAGGTAGGGGAATTAAATCGACTTCAGCTACGGTTCTTACTTCCTCAAGATGTCTTTGGGGTTGTCCTGGTTCTTCGGGAACCTCACTAACTGATGTCAGCCTTGACTGACTTCTTGTTTTTACACTAAACTTGATGTTTGGGGACGACATACGATTGCTCCACCCTATCACGAATTAAGATTTAAATAAAAACCAAATCAGAACAAAATTAAATCAAAACAAAATCAAAATCACAATCACAATCCAAATCAAATCAACAATTTTAATATACCTATTCCCCTGAACACAAGGGTTATTCAAAACACCACAACATATCAATGCCGAGACAGTCGTCGTACCAATTGGGTTTGACCTGGCCTACCCATGGACAAGCTCTCTTTTTTTTTCTTTTTTTTTTAAACCACTTTATAAAAACACAAACTATTTCTCAAAATTATTCTATTCACCAATAAAAAGAAACAGCTTTGTTTACATCACGGGTAGGTTGCCTCCCTTACCGGTACCTTGGTTCGACGCACTGTGGCTGCTAAGTAGGCTACTCTTACAACAACTACAAAATTATGTTCGGCTTACAAGCTACGAGAAAATAAATAAAATTATTTACTCCAAATTACACTCTGCTTTCAAAAGGTAAACTACAATTATTTGGATCAAAAACTACTTTCTCTCTTGTTCTTTCAATCTACATTTTTTTTCAACTTAATCAATTTACTTAAAAAAAACAATCCGAATTTTAAAAAGAAATATTCACTATTATATTATATTACTATTAAATATTATATTACTAACCTGGGATCGTTAATCCGTCTTTGGTTCTGGATCACCTCAGGATACCCGGCGCCTCCACCAATTTGTCACGCCTCCTGCTCAGCTGTGGCGAAGGGGGTGTACTCAGGAACCAAACGCAGCTCAGATTACAGCAACATTATTTAAACGACAACACTTCCTAACCCACGGACACCACGCGTCACGACCATCACTAGGCTAAGCCCTACACTAGATCGGCCCTCAGGGAGCTCGGACGTCCGCTCGCGCCGGAGTCCTCTCACGTACACACCGCCTCGGGCGCTCACCTTGCTGACCTCCCCCTCCAGTACTTCCAGACGGCGGGAACATGGGCCCCGACGTCACAGTACTATCTAATTTTGTACAACAAATTAAGTACAAATAGGATATTTTGTTAAAATTGTTCAATTACAGAACTTCCACATAATTAAGGTATGATATGAAATAATATATACACGTCAAATATACTGCTTACAACTTTTTATACTATAAAATTAAACTGACCAAGTAAGTTTTTCAATAAAATGGTATATTTGTAAAGAAAATTGTGTAGTCCACAATTAACAAAGTAATAAACGTAAAAAGTCTAATTGAGGGCATTCGAAACATCACACTATCAATATGTACAGTAAGTGCAATAAGTTATTTCTGGTAAGATACTAAGCAAATTACAATATAGTTTAACAACATTACAGTGACGAAATAGACGTTCAAAATTGTACGCTGTTACTAGTGATGTTAAATACATCATTGATTCTATCGAATATTTGATAAAAAACTGCACAACATTCGAGAAATTTTTGCCTTGGTAATCCATCCAAGCTTAAATCCTCTTACTGGTACTGAGATACGACAACTTGACCTAATCCCTTTACAAACTTCTTCCAGCTGGCCTTAATTTTGTGATCTATTTTTTTTTAACCACTAGAAGTTGAGATACAGAGTTAAAAGTTTTGTTGAGATTTCTTGTCTTAAACTAACTCTTAGAAATGTACAGATAATTTAAAAATTCATATTTACTATGTTCAAAACAAACATATTTTATTATTAAGCTGGCAATAAAAACCTTTTTCAGTAAAATAATATAATTTCACATTAAAATGTATGCTGTGGTACAATTACGATTAGTACACACTAATCATTACATAATTTCCGTGAACGAAGTTTTTTTTACTTGTAAACCCCATTAGTATGATAGTACATTAGGATCCGCTCATTCTTCCCGTAAGTGATTGATGGTCATCTCTTTTGAAAATGGGACACCTCAGCAAAAATGGCTAATTTTCCGTGGAAACCTTGGACTTTATGATCATAGAGGCCTGGCAGAAGCAATAACTTTCTAAATATCATTTCCCCAATGCTCTTGTAAGCGTTATTGTTGGAAAATGGAAAAGAATTAGTGTAGAAGAATGAATCGTGTAAATCTGATCCCGAATTGAAGGGCTGATTTACAGATTTAAAACTATTTACATATAGTTACAGAATTTAAGATGTTACCTTATAGACGACGTTTACCATACAATTTGGATGGTTAATTTTTAAAGTAAACGATTTTGCATGCTGGTTTGTACTGTATTTTAATTTGTTATGTACTTCAATATCGTATTGGATTGAAGCAAATATCTATATATTTAAAAGAAAACATTAATATTACTAAATAGGACGATTTTCGTAATGTGTATTCAATTGAATGATTGGTATTTAAAGATATTTTGTTCACTTAGAACAAGAGGATCAGGAATCTCTTATTTTTATATAGTCCTAAAAGGAATTTTGCGCTTGCTTACGAAATAGCGATAGCAATCCCAACATTCAGGCTCTTAAATTCCGGTATTTTGGACATTTTTGATCCCGGATCATCCGAGTGTTTTGGATTTATAAAATCAACATATTTTACCAAAAATATGCCACTATGGAGGAAGTAAACAAGTATAGCCCCCAAAATAATTATCTACATATGTTTTACATTCAAAATAAAAAGAAGAACTAACGTCGTTTTGCTATACATTTCAATTATCGTTTAAATAATTAATATTTTATGTTCTATATATTAAAAAACTAGCAACGAAGACAAAGGAACAATTCCCAACAGTTATACTGTACTACGGCAAACCAAGTGAAGATATGGAATTAAATTCGATATAATATCAATCAGTATTAGAAATACTTTTTTTATTGTTAAGTTTTCAAATAAACGTTTTTGTATGCTGGTTTGTAGTGTATTTTAATTTGTGATGTACTTGAACATAGTGTATCGGATCGAATTCAAGCAATTGTCTATATATTTAGAAGAAAACATTAATTTAATTAAATAGAAAGATGTTCGTAATGTATATTGAATTTAATTATTTGCATTGTAAATACATTGAATGAGCAGAAAAAATTTTAAATTGCACAAATTTTGTCTCTTGATAACAATTTTAACATTTTACAATTTTATGTCGTAAATAAATAATTAAGGTGCAAAAATGTTTGGAAAAATTTACACTGTATTCTAATCTTGAAATCCCGAAATCACAAAAGTTGTTTGGGACTGTAACCCTACTCCGAAGTGACAGGATATTCAAGTTTGGTGGTAGGGACTCTTTCCTGTCGATATTTTAAGATGGGGGCTAGCAGGAACTTTATCTTAGTCATGTAAATTTTGAGAAATTAAGGATTAATCCTGTCAACCTCTCCCAGTTCAAATGGGTAGGCAAAGGTACTCCCTGATGTTTAAAATGTCAAAACTAATGGAGCTCCATCTACTTAATCAGTGATGCTCCGTAGTAGTCCAGACCTATCAATCAACCAGTTTTTCCATCTTGGAGCCAGGTGGGAAATGAAAAGTGGAGGGTAAATATTCTTACGAAGCACATGCTCGCGTATTAGGAATTTATTTGCAAAAGACCAAAGCATTTTGTTAAAATACTTATGTATATCACACTATTTCTAGCCAATGTAATTTCTAAACTTTATATGGACTGGAAACGTAGTAGCTAGATTCATCTTTGGACACTTGCTAATGTTGCATAATACTACACGTAAATGTTAACAATAAATAATTACTTGTATAAATAACAATTTCCAATAACTAATAACCAACGTAACTAGTTCTATATATTATTTCAAACCAATGTAAGTGTTGAATTTTTATTTATTTGAGTCTAGATGTCAGTTAATAAAACTGAATGTAATTGGTAATGTGATATACAAGTAAAATTATAAATAAATATTTGTGAATTAATTTGTAATGGCGGTTTCTGAGTAATTGTATATCATTGGATACATTGATGGAATGGAAAAAATTTAATGTATTTATTTTTTTCTTGTTTTTTTATTAGAAATTTAAACACAATTACCATTTATTGTAAGTTTCTATTTAAATAAAATGTCGTTAAAATATCAGAAGAATACTTTTCTATATAAAGTAAAGTTCAACATTTCTCTTACCTGCCAATATAGAGAAGTAGCGAGTTTACCGTTACAACCTCTCGAAACTGGCTTTCTAAGTTGTTCCAGACTAAGTTGGAAATGGTTTTGTGACTTGTCAAGTAATTTTTCGGTCAATTCAACTTAAAGTCACTCACTCACAGGCCGCTTTTTTACAGTGAAAAAAACTTTCCTGCTCCGATGGTTAGACTATCAGTTACATTGGAGTGGGAATAAAAGAGAAAATCTGTGTTCAAAATAAAATTTTCAATATTTTATTGTATGAAACACAAATCTATGTAATACTTATATATTGCACACACAGTTTTGGAATATTAAAAAAAATAATTATCTCAATATTGTTTGTAAAACTAAATCCTTCCCACAATTTCATGTCAATCAATACAGTACGATTTCAACTTACCGCAATGAAAAGACGCTACTTTAAATAAACAGAACGCAAGGATTTGAAGCGATTTCCGGACACTCGATATTTATACATTCTACTTACTTCCTATCATTGGAACATATTATTTAATTTGCAAACAAATACTACAATAGATATTTTTAAATTTTATTTTTGTAAGGCCTCAAGGAACACATCATCAGACGCACAAAACTTAAATAAAAACGGTTATCTCACATTACATGCAATAACGTATTATAAAATTCTAAATAAGATTGCCTAATAGTTAAATTTACCTTGGTGATGCAATGGCTCATGTTTCTATTAAATGTTTATGATTTTAGTTTTACATGTATAGAAAAAGTCATTAATAATAAAACAATGAATTATAGAGTAAACGCAATCTGATTTCCATTTTTCCAACAAATACATGTTATTTTTATGTAGAAAATAAAACGTTTCAACGAAGCTTATAAAAAAGCAAACATCTTCATTTAATTCAGTAAGAAAATATAAATTTTACTTTTTAGTTTTAAAATTTTTATATGTTACATTGAGTTAAGAAAATCCGGATGGACACCAGTGTATTGTTAATTTGTCAATTTAAAAATTGTAATCTTTAAACTTATTCAAACAAAATAAGGAGGTGATATAATACAGTACACGTGACGTTCAATACAATTATAAAATATTAAATATTCTTATCTTACTGAGCTGTAAAAGACGTCTCTAAAGTTTAATGCAGTTTCATACTTGTTTTCTTTTGCAGATAACCACTGCATGCTGTAAAGAAACTGAATGTGAGTAAAAAGGGTTAATGGGAAGTATGTTATCAAGTTTAAGAACATTTCTTCCTTATCTTATTAGAGTACTCTTAGTAAAGAGTGGTACTCTTTGTTGTATGCTTACTCTTTTATCAGTGTCCACTAACACTCAAACTTCCATAGTTATCAAGTTGACAATATTTAATCTATACACAAAAGTTATAATAGTGTCGTAATTATTGTTTCAAAATGATAACATTTATATGTAGTAAAAGTGGGAAAATATCTTTAAATGTATTGATATAAATTATTAGAATGAGCCTTTTTCATTGAAAAATTGAAAAAAAAAATTAAATCCCACATATGTATCCCCTTAAAGAATTACAATGTGTATTTCTTATAATACTTATTAAATGAAATATATTAAAAAAAAACAGTATTAATTGGATAACTTTTATTGGTGAATAAGAAATGTATAAATAAATCATATAAATGAGTATTAATCTAAATTACATCTCAGTTAGATACTAATATTAACGTTTCGAGATTATTACATATCTCAATCATTACGGACATTTTCAATCTGTATCTGTTGCAAAATGTGTAACACAACGTTTCGAGGTTAGAATTTATCATCTTCATCAGGTGCGAAATACTTAATAACATAAAGTATAATTAAAAGATATTAAAATATAGTTAAACAGTAAAAATAACAGTTACGGACTGCAACTCAAAACCATGTTCAACATACCTGACTGCTACTCCAACAGATTGAAGGCCAATCTATAGAAAATTATCTAGGTGTTGTCACTACTGGAAATAAATCACAAAAAAACGTTACACTCGGATTAACGAGAAAACCAATGTAGATTTCCTCTGACATCATGGAGCGTTATATGAAACAACGATGACAGAATGGCGGTGGGTGGGAGGTAAAGAGGTAAAGGTTAACGCCTCCAGATATATTTTAGAACCCAGACCTCAATACCATTGCGTGTTTTATGAATTATATTTGTTGAGGTTTCATTCATTGGTGTTACGCTTTAAATTTCCTAGTTAATTTCTTTTAATATCTTAAGACAAAGTGGCCTGACATCTACGATTAGATTCACTTATCGTTTGCTAGGCTAATGCTATGTATGAAACTTAAATAATAAAAAAATTCTCCTCAAGGTGTATTACGTTTGCTCTGTCCCATTTCGTATGATAATTTTCATAAATAAATACGAGGGCAAATTTTAAACATTACTTTATATTTTCAAAACATCCATTGTCATTTTCAAATTTCAAACAAAGGTTTCCATGAAAGTTACTCATAAAGTTTTGCATTGCCATTACCGTTCTAACGAGTACATTATAATAACACTAGTCTAGAGCGCTGAACACACTCTAAATTTTATCCCTCTGAAACCTTTCTACCCTTACGGGTTTCTTTGTTTTCACTATATATATATATATATATATATATATATATATATATATATATATATATATATATATATATATTACTCCGTCAATCTGTGATGTAGCATAAATGATATGTAGCATTAATATCTATTGCAAGAGTCATTGTCGCCAATAAAGAACATGAAGAAGGTAAAACTAATTGTTTAGAACAATTGTTATGTTTTCTCAGTAAAGTTTGCCTACGAATTTCATAATTTCTTTTAAGCCTTAGCTCATCAGTAATATAGATAAATATTTATATTATTTGAGACAAATTTCAAGACTACTACTGTACGTTTTATTAGAGCTTTAAATTATACAGGGTGATTACCGGGAAACGCATGTTTTTGACTTGCGTAGTATACAAGGAATATCTGTTGGCGACGGCCGTAAGTTGTTGCGCTATGGAGGGGGGAGCGTGCAATTTCAGTTGTAGCGAGATGTGGAACCTTGAGCATCGTACGTTTGTCATGCGACGGTTTTACGCAAATGGTGAATCAGTCACTCAGACTCAGTGAGTCTTTCGTGCACATTTTAACATTGCACGGCATGGAGCTATTCCTGATCGTAACAAGATATTGCGTTGGATACATAATGTTAACACAACTGTATCTTTGCTTAAGACGAAACCTCCTGAACCGGCAACGACAGTTAGTACTCCTGAGATAGTTGAAAGAGTGCGCCTTGCAACAGTTCAGAGTCCTAGCCGCTCAATTAGGGAGCGGGCATCTTCTCTCGGACTTCGCCCATCCACAGTGAGGAAGATTTTGGTCACACTTCTTAAATTTCATCCTTTCAAGCTGGCAGTATGTCATCAATTGAGTCAAGCAGATAAGAGACAACGTGTAAATTGTTGTAACACAATGAGTGAAATTTTGGAAGAAAATTACGAAGCAGTTATCCTTATGAGTGATGAAGCGCATTTCCACTTGGACGGAGCAGTCAATAAACAGAATTTACGATTTTGGTATGCAGAAAATCCCCACAACGTAGCTGAGAGACCTATTCATAGCTTTCGTGTGACTGTGTGGTGTGCGGTTACTGAAAAGGGGATCATTGGTCCTAATTTTTTTGAAGACAAATATGGCAGGGCAGTGACAGT
The DNA here is from genome assembly GCF_021130785.1 of Homalodisca vitripennis. Lineage (NCBI taxonomy): Eukaryota > Metazoa > Arthropoda > Insecta > Hemiptera > Cicadellidae > Homalodisca > Homalodisca vitripennis. The sequence continues at coordinate 134,636 of NW_025776398.1, forward strand.
GAATGTACAACGGTACCTGGAAATGTTGGAAGAATATATCTTGCCAGAACTGCGCCGTCAACGTATAGAGATACGTAATGTTTGGTTCCAACAAGATGGGACAACAGTCCATACGGCTCGCATTAGTATGGAATTCCTTCGGTGAACATTCCCTACAAGAGTGATCTCAAGTTTTAGTGATGTCACTTGGCCATCTCGCTCATCGGATCTTACAATTCCAGATTTCTTTCTGTGTGGATTTTTGAAATATAGAGTTTACATAATTAAGCCACGAACAATAGAAGAATTTAAAGAAGCTATTCGCCAGGAAATCAACGCCATTCCTAGAGATATGTTACCAAAATCCGTAGCAAGTTTTAAATAACGCCTTCAACACTCTATCCAAGCAGAAGGCGGCCACCTTAGAGATGTAATTTTTAAACGCTAAAAAGTAATTTTATTCTGAAATTGCATATTGTGTACACTGTTTTTCCACTCATAAATACATTTTTTGCTTTGAATTGCCTGAGTACTCATTATTTAAAAACATGCGTTTCTCGGTAATCACCCTATATATGTTAGGATAGGTATAATGCTGTTTTGGAATAATATAACAAGTATTTTTATACAAATAACAATTTTAAGAATTGTAAAAATCTTTGAAATGAATGTTACAATTCTATTGTATGGGTAACCTTTTCAATACGCTACTGTTTACTGAAATTAATTCTATTGTCAGAGTACATGATAGTTCAGAACATGTAAACATTAGGAGTAAACCAATTACATATATACGCACTGCAAATGATCTCACAAATTCACCATTATGTATCTCCTACTAATATATTTCCGATTTCTGTTGTAATAGATTTTGATCAGGCACGGAAGTGCATGATATTGTATGGAACAGCTAATCACTGTCGTACAATTTCAGTAAATTTGTAATTTCCATCGTAACTTGGTATTTTTACTAGACGAAAACTTTAAGTCAAAAACGATCAGTGGTCGACGGTGCTAGTTTTTATCGAGGTTGAAATGCAATTATATCAAAGGGATAAGCAATGTAAAATAAAATCTTTATCAGATCAAATTATATATCTTAAATTGGAACACTTAAAACCAACCATGGGCCACGGAAATAAATGTTAAATTAGCGTCTGCTAGTTAAACATCTGAAGACATCCTGGACAAATGTGCATACAATAGAGATTTTATCTTCTTATTTAATTGTCTTGTGTTGACATAGCCGATTTATATGCCTTAATATCGCTTATAAATCTGTTAAGCTGTGAGAAATATGACCCAATAATAATATTATCGTTTAGTATTCTTAAATATTTCGATAAACTTCCGTATGGTTCTAACCTAAAAACTATTGAAGCTAACGAACGAATTCTTTATTAAAGGAGATCCTGTTAAAAAAAAAACTAGTTTTTTAAGCAATTAAAATTGGTTATCAACTTCTAGGCTATACATTCAAAATTAAATGAACTCTCAAAATGTAGCAGAATATCATGTTAGTTGCCTGTGTGTGGAATTGTGCTTCAGTCGTGTGCACAGAATACAACTCTTCTGTGCAAATTGGCATGAAATCTATGTTATATGAGTGATATCCAGCTGTAGAAGTATTTTTACACTGATCTGGTAATTATATACGATTATTAAACTTATCATAATGAGGATTTTGACTGTTTGGAATAGAAATATCAATAAATTATTCATAAAATTCGTATTTAAAGAAAACAAATTGATGTAACTAGTCAGAGAAGGAATACCTAAGTGAAAAGCCCAAGTCTAAAATGATTAATAATTAATATTTTTTAATATTTCCTATATATATATTAGAAAGTCTTAAACAATTACACTTTTTATTTGGTAGTAAGAAATTAGTTAATAATGTCAGAATGAGGTAAAATTTATCATTTTCTTAGTAGGCTTCACTGCTGTATGTTTTCTCATTTGCATAGAGAATATAATAGCAATATATTGAACATTAGTATCTAAAAAATTTTAAAATTTGATCTTCATTTGGTTCACATTACGTTAGTTAAATTATTTTAAGTATAAATTAACTTCTACTTTACGAAATATTAAATAATAATTTTAAATCTTTGTTTAGGTTTTAGAAACGTACATTGATTCTTTCAAAAGACATTTCTCTCCAATCTCTTATACCATTTCACATATTATCAGCGATTAAGAAATTTTAATAAACAAGTAGCAAAGATTCAAGAATAAGACAACAAGATTTAATTAACTGTTTAGTACGACATAAAATAACATTGAAATTTATTTGGAATAAACGTTTCACAGGAAACCCTTTTATAAAGTCAGGTTTGAAAACAAATTAATACTTTTACAGACAAAAGAAGCCAATCGCGGCTTGATTTCACTCCATTGTAAATCAAACAATAGCAAAATATTGAGTTCTTTTTTAAAACAAACCGAATTACTCGCCAATCCGATGGTTTTGTTTACAACGTTTTACTAGTCGAAATATCAAACATGAAACAATAGTATGATATAATCAAAACATCTCATGCGATAAGCGTAAGAGTAGCCTGTCACTCAAGAAACTGAAGATTTTCGTTTGTATCTGTCTCACTATCTGTGCGCACTAAATATCGAAAATATAGTGGCCTATCAAAGTAAAATTTTTGCAATAAACTTTATCTTTATATAAGCAACATTGAATTTGATTAGGAAGTATTTGGATTATGTTGAACATTAGTTAATGTTCTAAATAGGCATAATCGCTAACTATGATGACAACGAGAAAATTGCAGAACAAATAAATGTGTATTTAAACTGAGCACAAGTATATAAATTTAACTTTTGACATAGTAACGCATGTAGTACAAACTTGTAGTCTTGCATGTAGCCTTAGCGAAGCTTGGTATGACCCGTGCGAAGCTTGGTATACTCTTAACGATTTGTGTATATAATTCATTAATTACTCAAATAAAATATCACCATGGAAAGATAATAAGATGAGTAGCCTACAAATTTAATGAATCAACATGAATGGTACGTAAAAGACCAAGCAAATGGTTTTATATCAAAATAAGATGTTATAAAAAATGTTTCTGTATCATCAGACTTAAAACCGAGTATCATCAGATTGTTAAAGTATAACATTTTATGAACTGCAATGGTATAATTTAATTTAAATAAAAAAATAATCAAAGACTTACTTACTCCGCCGTGGCTCGAAACCGGAGCTCTCACTTGCTATGCGAGTTTCCTTGAACTACTTTCTGGAGCACTTATTTTAAGATTTCATTAGTTTGTATTTAAATATTTCTATCATATATGTGTTTTAAAAACTCAAAACATAGATGTGTCATAAGTACTAAGTACCAGGTACAAAAACACCTCCTTAGTCTAAAATTTTTTTTGGGGTTTGGTTCCAAAACTATTTATCATAATTTTTCCTTTCATTACAGAATTTATCTTGAAAGTTTCTATTCTTAAATCTTTTCATAACATTTATTATTATTCTTGATTTTCTTAGCTTAGAAAAAAAAGTATGGTAACCATCCATGTCTTTTGTATAGGAAATTTCTATACACCTAGATTATCACCTTCAGCTGTAACCTCTTACCAAAGTATATAAAATAATAAGGTGAAATATAAAAACCTAAATGAATGGTTATTAAAATAGCAATATATTTTGGATTAAGGTTTCCACCAAGGCTTATGAAATTCAATACCCTAAAATAGCTATGATTATTGCTTATATCATTAACCTTTAAAACTGTGACGTTAAACACAAGCTCTTGCTATCTAATCGCCGATGAGTCCGGACCGCTTATCTACAACGTCCCGTCTTATCTGATTACACGATTCGGCCTGCCTAGTTGAGGTTATACCTGTCGTTAATAATTTATCTTTCATATTTTTGTGTTCATAAACCTTTTTTATCACAATGTCGGAAAGGTGTGACAAGTGTGAAAGCGTTTTTCTTGCTAATGACGTTATAGCTAAGTGCGTTGAGTGCAAACGTTCATTTCACCCCGCGTGTTCGCGTGCTGGTTCGTCGCAAAATTTCACGAAAGGCAAACATAAGTCTTGGAAGTGTGACACGTGTTTTGAAGAAAACGCCTCTTTGTCCTCTGTTCGTAGCAACGAAGAAATGGATATAAAGAAATACATGTCCGATCTCCTTCAGTCTCTCAAAAAAGACATTAATAAAAACACAGATGATAAAATCAAAACTGTTTTAGAATCTGTTAACTGTTTATCGGCTGAACTGAAAAACTTGCAGTGCAGTGTGACTGAGCTACAGAACTCTCACCAGAAGATGGAAGATCGCTGTGACGACCTTGAAAAAACGAACAGAAAATTAAAGGAGGAGGTTCGAGATTTACACCTTCAGCTGCAAGACATCGAGCAGCATTCCCGCTCAGCCAACATAGAGATTATCGGGATACCAGGTACACACGGGGAAGATATATATTATTGCCTACAAAAGATCGCTCTCGCCATTAATGTCCCATTCAAGAGAGAAGACTTCTCTATTGCCCACCGGCTGCGCCTGTACTCTAAAAAGCATGTCTATCCGCCGATAATCGCGCAGTTCGTCTCTAGGAAGATCAGGGAAGAATGGTTGACGGCTGCAAGAAGGATGAGGAACCTGAACGCTTCTGGCATCGACCCGGCGCTGACCAATAGCCCAGTGTTCATCAACGAACATTTAACTGCACATAACAAGGCAATTCTCGGGCGAGCACGGAGACTACAGCGAGAGAAGAAGATTAGCTTCGCCGGTTTCTTCAACGGGAAGATCCTTGTCAAGGTGGCTGAGGGTGCTGAGACCGAACGAGTTACTGCGCTTGCTGACCTTGACAAATTTGATAAGTGAACTAACACTATTCCGGCATAAGGTACACTGATTAATGTATTACTTACAGTTTATTGAATTAAGTCGATCAGAGGAATGTTTTGTTATATTTTAATTATTTATTTGGGTACAATAGTAACACTTATACTACTAACATAAAATACGTGTCTGCATAATTTTAAGATATATTATTTTATCACATTCATCAAATAACATTCTTATATTACACTGTATTGTTCGCTTTGTATTTAGCAGCTTGTTATTTGAAATCCTTACTTTAATTTAACAAATTGTATTAATATCAATTTTAGTCAACCGTTTTTAGTTTGTTAATTATATTTATTCATATGGCACACAGGTAGGATATTATTTTAGTTTATTTTATCGAGATCAGCAGAAGTCTGAATTGTTTTCCATTATTAACAGCTAATTTATATTTTAATAAAATTCTAAATGGTTATTTTTATTTTTATGAAGTGTATTTGGACAGAAATACTGTACAGAATGCATGTCAACATAATATACACATTAATTAATTATTCTAACGATATATTCACATATTCTTTTTTTTTTTAAAAAAAAGCTTGAATTATACAATTAATCATTTTATTTAATAAGTATTTTCTTTTTCTTCCAATGTAAATTTGCGTTTATTATGGCTGAGGTAGTGAAGCAACTTCAGCTATGATCTATGTTTAGTTATACTTAATTGTAAAATATGTGTGTATCTGTATGTGTATGTAAGCGTATGTGTGTGCATGTGAATGTAGGTGTGCACGAGTGTATGCGCATATGGGTTTCAATTACATATATATGTAAAGGAAGGCTTCTTATTTTTTTAATTTTATCGAGATAAGTCTAATTTTTGTTTGGTTTTCTATGCATAGATAAAATATAGACATATAATACATACAAAATCAATTACTATAATAATGTATGTTTGTGTGTGTGTGTGGGTATTGTATTTACATATTTCTCCTTTTTCAATAGGAAATTATAAAGTTTGCTCAGTTAATACGTGTTGTTTCCTTGAATGTATAAAATAGCTTTTTTCACAACAGTAGTAATCAAATCAGTTATATTGTTTTAATTTAAGTACAAAATGTAATCATCTATCATGAAATACTTTTAAAATAATATTATAAACATTGTTTAAGAGTTCCTGTACTTTGTTCTAGCCTATTAAATATCTACACAGTTAAATAATCATTGTTATCTAGTTGTAGTAAAATTAATTTCTGTGCCTACCTGAATAGATTGTTAACAATTTAATATACAAGATGTTAATTATACTTCAATTATAGTCATACTCAATTTAAGTTTAATTATACTTTTTAATTTAAGAATCTTGTGCGATTTGTAACCTCACAACTATTTTATTGATCGCACATTCATATCATAACTATCCATTACTGTTATAATATCTCTTTATTATTTTATGTATAATACTCTGTAAAGGTTGATGAGTCCTCAACTGGGCGGGTGGTCTGTGCCGAGGGTCCTGCTCATGAATGGGGAAGATGACGACACTTTAAATTTAAACCATTGTTTAGAATTGTATAATATACAACAAATTAGTAATTTTTTTCTTAATCAGGAATGTTATGACAGCCTAAAAATATTTCATTGTAATATCCGGAGTTATTGTAAAAATTTTAATGAACTTTTAGTATATCTGAATGATATTCCACACTTGGACATAGTTGTTCTGACTGAATGTTGGTTGAGAGAGGGTGAGGAGGGGGAGGTTTTGGAGGGGTTTGACATTGTACTGACGAACAAACAACGTAACAGAAATGACGGTGTTATCATTTACTTCAACAAACGTTTATCAGCTACTACCTCACAAGTAACACTTGGGGACGTTTACGGCATTAACTTAGAATTTAATTACTGCAACAAAACCTTTTACATACTTGCCCTATATCGTACCTTTGACAGTGACTTGGAATTTTTCTTATCTGAACTAGAAAATTATTGTAATCGCTTACATAAGAGCAAGATGGGAATAATTCTAGGTGACATTAACATCGATTTACTTAAAAATACTCCAACATGTGACAGATACTTAAACTGCTTACTGGGATCGGGATTTGTCCAATGTATAGATAAACCAACTAGAGTTACTAATAACTGCTCGTCATGTCTGGATCACATATTTTTACGTTACTATGACATGAACAATGTACAATCAGCTGTGCTCCAGACTGGCGTGAGTGACCACTACAGTACTGGCCTGACTATCACTGCCACTGCCACATCGCCTCACAATAACAACCCTACTGACGAATTCACTACACAATACTACACTGATAAGCATCTGCTCGGCCGTAATCTCGCTCACTTGAGCTGGGAACCTGTTTTGAGTTGCCAGGATATCACAACATGCTCTAAAAAATTTGAAAATACAATATCTCATCTTATTAAAGCTTCGTCAAAACCTGTAATTAACTATTCCACACGCTCAAAAAAATTAAAACCTTGGATTACATCCGATTTGGTCAAATTAATTCGCATTAGAGACAAAGTAAGTAAAAAATTAAAAAAAACAACCTTTTAATCATGATCTCTATCAATCTTTTCGTACATTAAGACACAATTTAAGCAAATCTCTTAAACAATCTAAAAAGCAATATTACAGAACTAAACTTGAACATTATCAAAACAATCCCAAAATGTTCTGGTCTATCGTAAATGAGCTCGCAGGTAAAATTAAGAAGAGAGATTCCTTTCCGATCCAAAAAATGTTACCAGATACTCCGTATATAGCTCACGGTTTGTGTAAAAAAGTAGCTAATGATTTTAATTCCTTTTTCTCCGCGGTTGGACACAGTCTGGCTAGTGCCATCGACTCGAGTGGGGACCCAGTTTTGAGTGATGCGGATTACAGACAGAACACCGTGTTCACATTGACCACTGTTACTGAACTTGATGTAATACGGCACGTGACTGGACTGCGTGGGGGATCCGCCCCCGGACGTGATGGTGTCTCGGCTGACGTGTTAAAGGACAATGTTTATGTCTTCTCTAAGCCCCTTCAGCATTTAATAAATCTAAGTATTTCTTCCGGTATTTTCCCGGATATCTTTAAAATCGCTAAGGTCATTCCACTGCATAAAGGAGATAGCTTCTTAGATAAAAAATAATTTCCGCCCCATCAGCCTTTTGAGTGTATTCTCCAAGATCCTTGAGCGTATAATTAAAGAACAATTAGTTGCCTATCTTTCTAACAACCAAATCTTGTGTGAGTGTCAGTATGGGTTCAGAAAGGATAGGAACATTTCTGATGCTCTTTTTGATGTCAACAGACAAATCAATGATGCTATATCTAAGAACCTGCGCATTATTTTAATATTTCTTGATTTGAGGAAGGCCTTTGATAGCATTGATAGAAATAGGTTGCTCCTTAAATTGGAGGCCACTGGAGTTCGGGGTAATGCACTTTCATGGTTCTCGACCTACCTCACAAGTAGGCTGCAGACCGTGTCTGTCTGTGGGACCGAGAGTGACGCGCTTCCGGTGGACTACGGGGTGGTTCAGGGCAGTACGCTGGGCCCAATTCTGTTTTTGATTTATATTAACAATATCTCTAAATTGAACTTAAATGGCAATCCTGTTTTATTTGCAGATGATAGCTTAATTTTAATAAAAGGTAGCGACTGGGTTGATGCCCGTTCTAACGCTCTACATGACCTCATGGTCTTAAAAAAATGGTTTGATCAAAATATCCTTTCATTAAATACATCAAAGACTAAGTTTATGCCCATCTCTCTCCGGGAGACCACAGACTATGCCCTCGGCGACCTCGTGGTCCATAATTGTGGCAGTTACAACAATGAACTTTGTTCTTGTGAAACTATTGAAAATGTATCGTCTTATAAATATTTGGGTGTATTCTTTGATAAGCGCTTAAAATGGTCTGTACATGTTGAATATGTAAAAAAGAGAGCAAGGAAATATATATATGCGTTTAAACAATTAAGTGAAATTTTAAATGAAAAAGAAATTAAACTTGCTTATTTCGCCTATGCCCAATCGTTGTTCTCGTTTGGAATAATAGCCTGGGGTGGAGCGTATAAAACTCTTTTGCAACCTCTGCAAGTGGTTCAGAAGGCAATCTTAAAAGCCGGTTTCAAAAAATCTAGGAGATATCCTACTGACACTTTATATCAAGAAACTGCCATCCTATCAATTCGAAAAATATTCATTAAAACACTCCTCGTTCATATTTATAAACATTTTTATACAATTTTCTCTACAACTTCGCATTCTCATAACACACGATACTCACGGAATATTGGTGTCTCATCAATGCAAATCAGTAAATCCTTCTCATCTACAAATTCTCTTTATATATCCCATATTCTGTATAGAAATATCTGTAAATACTTTCCTGACAACCAAATATTCAACTCACCGTCGATATATACATGCAAGAAACGCTCGAATGAATGGCTGTATGCTATCAGCGCAGAAGAGGCCGAGGCAATTATCACGGCTGACTACAGACGGACCTGACTTTTGACCCTGCCTCCCTCCTCTTAATGCCACTTCAACAGCACCGATGCCTCTATGGTTTTTTCCTATTTTATACATTTATTTTTTATTTCATAACATTTCGGCAAGAAATCTGCTAGTAATAGGTTAGGTTGTTCTGCGTGTTGACCTTTTGATCTTGAAAATACACCATTCCTTAATTGTTTTTCATCTCAGTAAATCTTTCCTTTAAACTATTGGTAGTATGTACGCTGATAAATTTCAATACCGTAATATGTAAATACGGTTTTTTGGCGCGCGCGCGCGCGTGTGTGTGTGTGTGTGTGTGTGTGTGTGTGTGTTGTGAGTGTGTGTTTTGTGTTGATGTTATATGATAATTAATCACCCGATTCAATTCGTCCACAATCTCCAGGGAAGCAACTCGAGCCTACGCACAGGCTTTCTGCCCATGTAGGCTCATTTCCTAGGCCACTTTAATTTGATGAGTGTAATATTTTCATGTTTAATATTTTTTAAGTACACATTTAAATATTATAGTAACAAGATAATATAGATTTGATAGTAAATGTGCTAGCATGTAAATATTTTTGGGAAATAAATTATGATATGATTTGATTTGATTTGATCTTGTCTTATTGGAAATTATCTATTAATTTAAACAAACTCTCCAATAACATAAAGTTTTTTTTTTTGTGAGGCCTTTCGTACTCAGTTGTGTTAGTCCGAAGATGTACTCATTGAGTACGAAAGGCCTCACAAAAAAAAATTTAAAAAATAAAAACTTTATATTATTGGAGAGTTTGTTTAAATTAATAGTTAAACACAAGGTTTTAATCATTTTAATAATTTGGTGATATTGTTTTTATTTCTACCAAAAGCTATCATTGCTGTCAAATAACACAATTTTTGTGTGTTTTTTTTCTAGGCAATAAATGCAAAGCGGGTGTTTGGAATATTGTACATTTTTGCAAGAATGCACTGATTCTGACAATTTCCAAAATATGCCAAATTCAGTTAATCTAAGATGAGAGCTTTTTCACAGACCAGTGATTGTCATAAAAGTGTACACCAGACCATGAGCATTCGTAGGGGCAGGAATCAAAACCTACATTCCAGTGGTAACTCTCATTTTCCACAGAAGGCCGTGGCCTTAGTAGCTATCCTGAATTAGAGGCATATTATCTTAAGTTATTCCAAAATATGCATCTTGATGATTTTATGATAATTTTGACTACGCTAAAAGTATCATCTACTAAAGGGAAGGATACGTTCGAAAGGAACTAAACATCATTTGTTAGAGAACGATGCATGATATCATTATTGGATCCTGATATATCTCAGTTTGCTCATCCAACTGCAAACCATTTAATCTCATTCCAGCAAACAACGCAGGGTTGATATTTTTATTACACTTTTAATAATTTAAACAATTCAACTGCAACTAATTAATTAATTTTATGCTTTAATAGTAATTCACATAACTTTAACTTGTATTATACATACGTACTCTACATACCATTTGTAACAATAATTTTATTAACTCGTGTATAACTTGTGTTTATTTCAATATGATATTGGCAGATTATTTATTGAAATACGTTAGAAAATAAACATTTTAGTTTTATTTAAAAACAATATTATAGAGAAATGGTTATTGAGAAATATTCACGATTTTAATACCAAATTAAAATTTTTTTTTAACACTACTTCAAATTTTTAGACAATATTCAGAATTTTTTGATTAAAATCTCGTATATATTTAGGAGGACGAATATTTATAATTTCTTTCAGTACTAAAATTATTGATGATTTCTATTTTTTTTTTTAATTTAAATTACAAATTCATGAAAATAGGTTTGCCATATGAAAGACTATATTACTCCACTTGTACCTCTTGAAGTTGAAATGTTATCGTGTTTCATATAAAATATTATTATACTTATAGATTTAATTTTTAATTGAAGGTATATAATATACAAATTTTGAATTAGAACTGTATATTCCTTGTTCTTCACAGCAATGTTTATGCTTTTTTTCAAGTTTCGGTACTGCAATATTCACATCATATAGCTATGTTGGGAAAGATTGATTAAATGTGAATGTTTAGTTTAGCATTATACACCTTTCTCTTAGTAGAGCTTTTGGAATCTGAACAAAATCATTGTGCAGCTGATATGACAATGAAATAGCTTTTCATATAGGTTACCCTATACCGTATTGGGTAGTCTAGATGTCTCAGATGTCGAAACGTTGTAAAAGATTTGTCTTGACCTTCTTCGTCGGTGACTTTTTCGGATCTCTTCAGACGAACATGACTAGAAATTGCAGGAGTCAAGTCAATTCCAGCTTCGGATTCAAGAAGTTGCACTAATAGGAGGTAGATCTGCAGCTAAACTGAAAATTCTCATTGAAATATTATGTTAAGTGCAGTTTTCTCTCGTTTCATGAACCAGTTTAATAGAAATAATACATAATTATGTAATATTTCAATTAAAAACAATTTTAAATAGCAGTTGAATAAAATTGGAAAAATGAACTATTGGCGAAGTTTTAGCGAGGTCAATTACTCGTGGGGATGGATAACTTTCATTTCTGTCCGTCTGTACTATTTTAATTAAGATACACATTTGAAATCTTATAATATACTATATGTTATGAAAAATAAAATATACATCGACGATGTAATAGAACAATTTAACTATAGCATGTATGAGGAAAGGTCATCGGTTGGTGTGGAACACTAAGCCTAACAGATCCCAGTTAATTAAACCCAGTGCAACACAAAAGACAGAAACTCTGACCCACTACGGTCCACGAACATCATCAAGCCACATACCCTCCTCTTACAAGCTGCAATATTCATACACTGAGATTGAGTTTTGAAGGAATATGACTTTTAGTTCATTACTTGGTGCCTCAGATAATAAACAGCCTCTCGTGTAAATTGTCTGAAGTTTGAATATTAGCCTAGGAGCCGAGTGCCAATTTGCAATTTAGAAGCGTAGAAACAGGTATATTTTTAAATCGAAAAAACAATTTATGTTGGAAAGTTTGTGCTCAGTGTTAGAGGGCACCAAGAGAGAGTAGCAAAAATGGTACGATGATTTTTTTCAGATGAAATTTTTCTTATCTTTATAGACTCTTAAACAATGTTTAGAAATATAAATTAATATTAATGTCAGCTAACCATAAATAGACTTTGAAAGAGTCTCTTTATTAAGTTGTCTGACGAGGGCATAATAAATCTTTAATTGTCTGAGGGTCGGTTTTTCAGTCTGTAAAGTTAAAATACTTCCCGATTTCAATTACAGACTATTGCGGTTTATGATCAATATTTATCTTAAGAATCAATATTCTTTTATCTATTTCAAGGAAAATCAGGTTGTGCTAATAAAGTGCATATAGGTTTGTTATTCTAGAGAATTTGGTTTTTTGTTTTGATGGAAGGGATTTAACGAAGCTAGGGATGAAAAAATTTGATTTCTGTCTGTCTTTCTCTCCCATGTCTTAAGATTACGCACAAAGCTTCATTTCCATGTGAGTTATAAACAAACTCAGTATCTTCATAAAACAGTTTTACATGTGAAATCATATCACATGAAGCCTAATTATCCCAAAACATCCAATACCATTGTATTGTGACTTAGAGTGTACGTAAGCTTTTCTAAAATAGTTGTTTGTCTTTTTATGGGAAGAGCTGTTACCATGTGAGATAGCAACACAAGTAGTCTCAATATCCGTAAGATATATCTAAAAAGGTAACCATTATAGTCCAGTCGTATTACCTGATTGAAAAAATAAATTTTTTCGTATTCTACGTCATCTGATCGTGATTCATACCATATTCTACTCAATTTTTTCCCAGCTTTTTTTTAATGTAATGATATTATCTCCTTTCATTGAAAGAAACAAAAGATCGTTATAAAAACTATCACTCAATAAAAAAAAAAAATTTATTTGATGTTGGGATATCACCATCAAAATCTTCTTTAATTTCGTTAAGGGAAAATTGGCACTCGGATGATTTTTTTTAGGTTATACACGCAGTAACTTATGAAATCTTTAGAATCTACACTCGATGTATGTTTACAAGATGTTGAGCTTGTCCCATCATAAAAATATGACATGCACCTATTATGATAATAAGCTTGAACTTCATCTGATTCTTTGAGAAAATTCAGTCTAACTAACGGAATTTTATTAAATGATTCTGAAACATCTCTTCCCTTTAAAGTTGATAAAATTTTTCTTTAGTCTCAACCTTCTGCATGCCGCGAAATGCTCTATTTTGGTTACAAGGTTCTTCACAAAAAACACAATAATGCTCAAAATCAAAATCACATGCTTCTTTCATAGTCTTCTTCCCAATAGATTTTTTTTCTTGTTTGTTCTTTGGAAGCTGTAACAATTGATCGAGGTCTATTGTCAATTGATCGAGGTCTATTGTATGCCGATTGACAACCATCATGAATGTGTGCTTCAGTCAATTTCTGAAATGTTTTGTACCGCTGATCATTGCTTTGTTTACTTGACGAAATAAGAGTATCTATCCCTCGACTTTTTATTTTCACCAAATCTCCATCGCGGCTTTTACAAATGATACAAGAAGGTACTTTTTCCACCATTTACATGAATCTATAAAATGCAGAAAGCACGATAAAATTAGTATACTGAAAATACGTAAAAAATTACTAGATAAATAGCATGCGTAAAATTGTATGTACAGAGACAAAGATTTATGATCTGTATTATTTTTAATAATTTTTATTGAATAATTTGTATACAATTTTGTTTCGCAAAATTTTAAAGTTTTACTTACGATTTGTATTTTATATGGACAAAAATCTTGTAAAGTGCTAATCACGAGGCTTATTTCACGACACTACTCTAATATAACTTGACTGACGACAAAGCAGCTGCTTATTGAATGCTTATAAACATACTGAGACCCGTATAATAAAAGAATAGGATTGACCCCGCCCTTTTGCTTCAAGGACACTATTATATACCTGTACTATATATACCTGTAATCCAACTTTCACATTCAACAATGTTTCTAGACTTTTCAAAATATTTGAAAATTCTTCAACATAAAAAAAATTATAATTTAAATAAATAATAAGAATTTTTCCACGTAAATAATACAATGTATAACGAAAAATTTCAATATTTTGTTTATTTTCAATTTTTATGCAGTTTTTTCAATTAAACTACATATTTTTTATTTAATTTATTCAAAATGACAAAAAAAACGAAAATAATGAGCCGTCAGAAAATCTTTTTTGATTAAAGAAAATGTTTCAAAATGGTGATTGAAAATTATCAAAATATTTTTTTAAAGTGAAATTTTATTATAACGGCTGAATATTTCTTAATGAAAAAATACATTATTTTTTAGAATAGAACAAAGTATATTTGATCAAACTTTCAGCTCAATCGAACCATTTTTGTAAAAGAAAAAAATTACAAACCAAAAAAAACTTTTTTTTTGAATTTTTTGGGGAAATTTTTGAGGTTAGGGCAAAAAATGATTACTACATAAGTTGTAGATTTTTTTATTTCCAACAACTTTTACATTTCCTTTTTTCAATATGATGCATTGTTTACTCACAAATTGCAAAAAAACCATTTTCACCCCTAAAAACCACCCCTCCTATATCCCCTAATAGACGATTTTGGTTCGGAATGGTTTTTTTTATTTATTTATGATGTATGTGACTAAATTGTGCCATTAGTTTGCTGTAAGAAAACATTTATTTATTTGACCATTTTTAACTGCTATTTCTCCTGGACTATTAATAGACTTTACGTTTTACATTAAACGTATTTTCTAACAAAGCTTAGTGATGGTACATGTCTATCCCTTGGATGTGGTTGAAGGAAAACAATGTATTTGTATTCCTTCTGTCTAGGGGGTGTAAAGGACTGTCTTTTATCTGTCTTTTATAATTTTCGGACTGTCTGTCTATTCACAGGACATATCAATAATGAACTGAGCAATACGCTTGCAATTTTGCATTCAAATTCAGCGAATCATCTTACGTGTGGTTTGTCGTATTTTTACTTTGTATATTTAATATCGTTTTCAAGTAAAGTAAGTCAAACACAGACTCTGCGCAAAGCGAAATATGATTATGTGTTTAGGTATTTTTCGTTTTTATAAGAAGTCTCTTTACAACTGCATACCATTTCCCTTTTGCCTTAAGGATATTAATTTAATATAAAATTATTCTTTGTACAGTATATTCTTACTAGTTACGTAAGCGTTAGAGAAAATATTGTTTATGAAATAAATACATTGTATGCAAAACAGAGGAAAAAACAAAAGTGGCTTGACATTATTTATCCTAAGTTCACGTTCACATGCAGCCCTTAACATGGAACCATATGCTTAGGACGGAGAGCACAACACAACAGATGGAGAGTTGCTTTTGTATAATATTTAAGAGAAACCTTTTGTGTTATCATTTTTTATTTTAAGCAGTAATTTACCCGAGGTCACTACAAACAAGTAAACGTAAATGTCCTCCGTTTACATTGTCCTTATAATAAAACCACAAAGAAAATTATTCTTTCATGACCCACAATTATTATTTAAACGCTAAGGTCACATTCGAGGCTCATCATAATGTGAAAATGCAGTGGGAAGATTAACTGACGTCACTGCTGGATGTTGAAGTTAAAGTTTTATAAAAAATAATGTTGTTTTTTATCTAAAAACTAGAAATTTGGAATGTAGTTTCGTATAAGGTAATAAACTATATAGGCCTATACATTCTGAAAGCTGGAATTTCCCAGTCACCAATGTTTTTCAAAGGCCGGTGAGTTTTCAGAGGCTTCATATACACAAAAAACATCCCATTAATTTAAAGATTCCCGGGAACAGCTAAAAAACGGCTGTAGTTGGCAAGGTTAGTATAAACATGTGGATGTTATTAGCCAAATGTTGTCGAGGTTAGAGCTTACCAAGGCCATGAGTTTCATATGTGCTGTGAAATTTCAAATTACGGTAACTTATTACTGGTTTAAAACATGTTTTCTCTGGTATAGGAACATTCAAATACCGAAAGGTATCACGGGATGGAAAATTCCATACTCTTGAAGTGACAACAAGAGAGTTCCAAAAGGTCTGGTGTAACTAGATGATCATACGTGTACCTGCATATTCAGTAGGTACCATAAAGCATTTCATAGAATATTTTGCTTCAAAGATATTGTAGCATACAATCAAAGACAATAATATAGAGTGACTGGGTTCAATTATAACGTGAATCTACCATATTATAAATATAAAGCGTGAAAACCACGGTCGTAAGTGGGGCGACATTCAACACAATTTAAACATTAATATTTAGGGTTTTAATGACTTTCAGTGGCACCTTGACATGGTTACATTTAAGAGTTTTTCAAGAATACATTAACATGCTTCATTACGCATTAGTAACATTAAACGCAGCAACTAATTCCAGAATAGTGGATGAATGATCAGTATAATAAATAATTAGTTTCATGCGAACAAATCGAAGTAAGCATCTGCTTATGGACTTGTTAAAAGACCTTATTTGTCAAGATGAAGCTACAGCCTGTTATTCGTGTCGCATAACAACCTTCGATAAGGTTTAATGTAAATTTAAAGTATATGACACGGTTCATTGCGCTGCATGTGCCACTTTGTTACACTTTAAAATGTCATGTAACTGTCCTATTTGACTCTGACAAATTGATTTCTTCCAAGATATGTGGCTGTCACAGTTACCCATATAAAAAATCTAAACATTTTTACAAACTATTAGCTAAGACCTAGGAAGTAATATGAACCATTGTTGAACTGGAAGTTTCTTATGCATGAATGCAGTTACATGGAAGTATCTAAATAATCTAGTTTTACAGATATTGTTTGCTCATTCAGGCAAAAGTAAAAGCTGTCCAGCATCTAAAATAACAAACTTTGCTGACGCTCAGCCAATAACTGCGTTTTGAAGCATATAAACCACCGACACAATATTATCAAGCGTTTTTCCATTTCGTGTTTTTCGTACATAAGCGCGAGTAAGGTCACGATTAAATTGCAAACAAGATTACTCTGAGTTGAACCTTACAATATTTCCCTGACAAAATAACATTGGTTACTATTGGTTAATGTTATCCATGTAATGTTATTTTTTTATTTAGTACGTAATGAATACCCTCAACAGGATATTAGAAATTTACTACTTTTATCAAGAACAATCGAGCAATACGTTTCGAAGACTGTAAACGGTCCTATTCTCCAAAAACATTCAAAAGTTTCAATACCGTTGCAAAACATACATAATCAACAACGAAACAAGGTACGAGCACGCCACCACGTGTCGCGTAACAGGTTCTCTGAGATTGAATGCACAATTAATGCTAAATTTTTTCAAAATGTCCTGCGAAGAGACAGACAGACAGTTGTATAGAAGTGAAGTTTGGACTAGATCTTCCAGCAGAAGAAAGTACATATCGATATTTTCTAATTGATAGGCTTTAAGTAACCTAAGCTAGACATTAAATTCATTAGTTGGATGTGCATCATCATATAATTAATTTTTTTATGTTTAATCGAGTTTCATAAAACAAACAAACAAGTTTAATAATAATAACAAACTTTATTGTGAACAGAAAATGCACACATTGTATAACAATCGTCCTACCTAGAGGTTAAATATAAGAAAGGACCATATGGTCCTAATTTCGCCTCAATAAAGAAGAGTTTTTTTTTACCTAACCTAATCATTCATTCTGACAATAGACCACTCAGACATACATTATATCACTCACGCCTCTTTCACACAATTTACAGGCCCGGCAAATTTATTTGCATTGCTGGTTTTTGAGAATTTTAGGTTTTATTCAACCCCGCGATCCATCATAAACTCACCAACCGAGTAAAATGCCCTCGAAATTAGAAGAGTTTTTAACTGAGATTTTGAATTGTTTTCCATTTTGTTGTTTGATGTATTCAGGGAGATTATTGATCAATCTGACACCAACCTGGGATGGTAAATTTCTGAACGCACTTGTCCTGTGCTGTTAGACTCGAAAGTTGTCCCTACCTTTCGTCCCGTTTTTATAAACATCCCCTCCCGTAACGGTACGTTAATTACGTGCACACCTTGACACGTAGTAGAGGATCAGCTCGAGAATGTAGAGACAGGGCAGAGTCAGAAATCCCAGCTCCCTAAACGCGCTTCTACACGAATCTCTATTGTTTAAATTCAGAATTACTCTTACGGCTTTTTTGGAGCCTGAAGACTCGCTTTAGCTTGTGCTGTGCACAACTGCCCCAAAGTCTGATTCCATATCCCAAATGGGGATAAATTAAACCATAATAGGCCATTTTCAATACCGTAATTCGGCAGTGCTTTTCCAAATTGCGAAGAGCAAAGATGCCCGATGGAACCTTGGCACTAAATGATCCACGTGAACGTCCCAGGTTAGTCCCCGATCTAGGAACATTCCCAGGAAGTTTTTTGATTCCGTTTCATCGAGCGGCAGCTCATCCAAAATCACTGAAGGTCTTGCTTCATATTCTCGTTTGGTTAGCGAAAATTTCACGAAATTTGATTTGGATTCATTTGTTATCAGGTTAAAAAATTAAGCATATAAAAATTAAAATTTCTTGAAGTACTTTATAATAAAACACTGTTTGGAAAACTGTGTGTCATAGCAATGTTTAATTAAAACGCTTCCTCACAAAGCCATCAAAAGATAATGTTTATGTGTTGGCGTAAAAGGACTGCAAGAGTCAATAATACGTAATTAACATTTTGATATATAATTTCCTTATTTTGTTTCCAATGTAAGGATTCCTTCCGGAGCCTTAGCCTGTAAACGTAGGCTACTTCGCCTAGTAGCACTGGAAGGCTAGCATCTCCATACAATTCCCTCATTGTTAATCGATTCATATTCCGCCTTGCTCATCTTAATACACGTCCCATGAAGGACTCTTTCACACTCACAACATTTAACAACAAGCTCCTTAGTATTAGAGGTTAGTATTTTTACATACTAGACAGGTTGCCATTTTGAGGTTATGTTCCATTTTTACAGGTTATGCCAAAAACGAATATCTTAACTCAGGCTCTCAGAAGGATAAGCATTTAAGAAACAAACAAAAAATAGGGCGCAGTACTAATAAAGAATAGTTTGATAGAGCTCATGTTCACTACGTCTCCACTATTTAGCCACAGCCAAATGAATTACAAATAAGGTGTGCATTGGTATTCACAAGAGTGAAGGAGCTGACCTAGAACTAGAGTATAGCTGGGGCGAAACAACCAACTCTCTCATAAAATGCTAAACTGTTGTAGATACAAAATTGTAAAAAGAAAATGTGCAAGTCAAAATACAGAGATATCGTAACATATTTTGGAGTAATAAAATGTTTCCTCTCCATTTCATTTTAAATTATATTAAATGAGGTAATTAAGAGAGCATTATTTTAGAAGTAGTTTTGTTGCCAGGTTTGGAATAATGAAAAAAAATATATTATAATAAAACAATTTTGTCATTAGATGGATCTTCATTTATTTTTTGCATTACAGACTCCTGATTATTAAAATATATCATTCATTTACTTAACTATAACATAAATCATGGTTTTATGTATTTTAGAAATGAGTCTACGCACCTTAAACATATTTATTTGAATTAAATTACTCTTTGGTAGTTCAAACTTGACGAGAAATTAAAACTTTATCGAATCTAACTGCTTGATTTTTGAACTAATTATGTATATTAGATTAGGTGGAGTTGTCAAATCTACTACTAACTAGATCACAAGTTTGCTTTAAGTATGGGTTACACCGTAAAATACTCGTCTTTCATAAGTATAAACTTCAAAGGAATAGTTGAAATGTTATTTTATAATGTAGCTACGATATAATTGTGTATTTTTTTGTTGTAATATGTAGTAAAACTAATTAGTAGGCACTTTGTTTGAAGTTTTTTTCCAACCACCACAGTCGTAGACGCTTGGTAGACGAATGCAGACGTATTGTAGCCTGTATTGTGTAGTTCAGTTTTAGTAATTAATGTTGTGTTTAGTTTATATTAAGTGCGTGTTTTACAGTTAGTGATATTGATACAAAAAATGGTGGTTGTGATCCCTGACTTAGACGTGTCACAACGCTTTGGTATGTCTTGTTTATTGTAACCTAGTTTGTAATTATGTATTAGGTTAGTTATTTACCTGAAGAAGATATCATCTTGCAGATCTAGAAATGTGGTGTTACTGACTTTTTTGGTTCACTGCACGACGGCAAATGTTCGGAAAAGTCCTGTTTCCTTCATTTATAAAATACCGTAGCTAAATTTCTAGCAGTAACTGAAGCATCTATTTAAAAGTAAGTATGTTGTACTTTATTTATAATTATTGAATAAGCAGCCTGTAAGATTGAAAAAAAAATATTTATAGTTTTATATAAAACAAAAAAAAATATTATTGAATAAATTTGCGAGTTCTGTTCTTGACCGGGTTTTCATAGTAAATAATTATTTAAATCCAAACTCGTTCAAAAGAACCATTTCCATTCCTAAGTAATTTCCATTTTAAAACAATAGGTCCCCAAAGAGATTCCAGTCTAGTTTGTCCCGGACTTACAGGCAAGGGTATAATGTCTTGTATGTGGATAGACGCTTTGTAACCGCTTTCTCGTAGTTTCCTTTTACAGCAGGCGTAGCTTAAATTACATTTGAAGCTGTAAGTTGCTTCTCTACAGGTGGGCAGTACCCAATGGTATACAGGTAGGGGATTATAATGGTTACATTACTGTAAACGCATGCCAAATTGTGAATTTCATAAACTGGTAACAAACTGAGCTCTGATATTTCAGGATTTTCAAAGGAACCCGCTCCACACACAGTACTACTTATCGCTTTTGCGAGGGTAAAAGTTTAATATGTTTTAGGAATATGTAATGTAAACATTAATTAGATTTCTCAATCACTACATTATTTATATGAAAAACATATATTTTAGACGGTTCTTTAAGTTTTATAGAAAATGATATTTATAAATAAACATTTACCGATTTAACTTTTACAATATAAATTAAAATTAAATGCTTAAAAAGCATGGTTAGTAAACCAGCTTTATTGCGAATGTTATTTACATGCATCATTGTTCCTATTATATATCAGAGAGTATTCAGGCACCGGAAACATTCTCGATATAGCTCAGCGCCTTCTGTAACGGAAATACCAATGTTACTCATCGGTGTCAAGCAACTCATTTTGATAAAATTCAAGTTAATCTTAAAAGTACGTTTATATTATTGTTTTAAAAGCTAAAGCTATTTGTGAATGTGTTTGTTCTATTTCCATATGTGTACAAATTAATTTTTAATCTATTTTTGTATATCATAATAAAATTGTATTTATTATTGTTCGTTGGCAGAACGTTAGGTAGCCTATCACTGGGGGGGGGGGGGGCTGGAAATGTTTCGTAGAGATCAATGTTAGATTTAACTTTTTCGTTCCGTTTACGTTAATTTATATATATAGGTTATAACAAGTTCGATAATGTTGCGTGACATTCCGTAGGATTTGGCTGAACTTGATTGAACATTAGTACATTGCGTTATGGATATCCATGATTGCAGCAATAAGGTTAAAGAACAGTTATTGTTGAAAATAAATTAGGTACGATCGTATGAGATTTGAAAATATGTAACTACAGATTTAAAATTGTGAGTGGAACTTTATCGTGTACTTCTTATTCGTAATTAACATTTTATCAATGTTACTTTTCTTATATACATCTGAGTATAATTATAATTACAAACCGGGTTCCTAAACATGCAAATGTAATTAAGAGAGGGAATAATAAATATTGAAAATGTTGTTTAACAACATGATCTTAAGAGAAAAATTAAATTAAGAACATACGTTTAAAATTAAAGTAAAAATTAAAAGCAATTTAAGCACGTTATAAATAAAAATTATAGAGCATTTAAACAAACCTATTTGTTCTAGCATGATTAAATATTGACTTTTTATATCGATAGATAATTTGAAGGGTGGTCTTAAAGAAGACAAAACTTTATAAAAATGTTGCTTATATTTTAATTTTGTTTATCGAAATATATTTTTCACGATTCTATTGCTAATCAAAATAGAGGAAATTATATTTAATGCTTTTGGAAAACAACTTTAAAATATAATACATAAATAGTATGAATGTATAAATAGTAAATTTAAAAATATGTAAATAAATAAATATACATACCTAAAGTTTATTAACTAATCCAAATTTCGGTGAAACATTATGCCTTGTAACACTCAAGCTGGAGATTGTATTTTGTTGTACTTAGTTGAGTAGTTTCTCCACCAGAGCGTGTGGTTGTGTCTGGGGTAGAGTCAGACACGGTACTAGAACAATCTTACGCCTACACATCAGTGTCCAAAACTTTGAGTACAAACTTCGCCGGGTTCTAGTGTGATATATATATATATATATATATATATAAGTCCCGGCGGAGCAAGTACTTTTTGCGATTCAATGTTTATTGAAAATACATTAAATTCGGCTATTGCCATTTATACAAATTTAATGAATGTAAATAGAAGTCATTTTACAGGTATTTGGTCTTCCGATCATATGTTAGTTTGGTTATTTAAACACATATGTGAAAGAAACGGCCAAATACAAAATAATTGAATCGTAAAAAGTGAGGGCTCTGTGGTGTAATGGTAGCACATTCACCCGGCAAGTGAGAGATCCGGGTTCGAGTCCCGGCGGACCAAGTACTTTTTGCGATTCAATGTTTATTGAAATAATATATACACACACACACACACACACACACACACACACACACACACACACACACACACACACACACATACACACACACACACACACATATATATATATATATATATATATATATATATATATATATATATATATTATATATATTGTTGTGCGTCCATCGCAGTCAATGTGCAAAATATCAAAACTTTGAAAAGATGACTACAGAGATCTATAATGGAAGCTTTTTAAGGCTATGTTTCATATCCATGAGTTAAATCAGGAGAACATTAGGTTTTTAAGGCATGTAGGCTTAACAAATGATTCGTTCCTCATACGTACGAAATTAACTAAAAATTCGAATACTTAGCTTAAACTCTCCTCCTAATGGCTCACTTATCGGCAGTGAAACTGTTTATCATTGAGAAACCCCATTTCGGAATCGCAGTATCTCGCACAAGTACTGCGGCTATTAAAATTCCTGGAATTTTATGAATCATGCAGTTGGTCAATACCACGCACAGCGTTTCCATTTGAAGCATACTCGTATTAGCATGAAATCGATAGGAGGACATGGGCTGAAAACATTTCAAATAGAATACTTAAAAAAACAGTGACTGCATGAGCTGTAACTTAATAGATTCTTGCATCACGTTTCTAAATCTATACAGTTCTTTCAATCTTTCGAACAGCTCGCTACATTTCTTAAGCGACGTGATTATAAAATGCAAGGTAATTTTCTAGTATGTCACCTACACTTTAAGCACTTATTACCAATCGCAACCCTCACGTCAATCTCACTAATATTGTATATAACATTTTGGGCGCTAGATTGAGTACATTACACATCTGTATATTTTGCTTAAGGCATTTATTAACTTACAACGTCGATACACGTTGAATATCAGCATTGTTCTGAAAAATGGCCTCTTCAATGAGTTCTAAATCGTACGAAAAATGAAACTGACTGCATGTTGATAGACAGTGCAAGTCCGCACACAACTGGCGAAAGTGTACATATTAAAAAACATAGGGCCCAGGTACCTTCCTTTAGGAACTCCTTTTTCCTTTAGGAAGTTGTTTTGCTAGTGTAGTGGAAGTGTCACCTCCTAACCTTGCATTATGTGATCTGTTATCTAAATAGAACATTACTCACTCAATTAAAGCTTTGCTAAAACCTTTGAAATGCATTTAGCAGTCAGCAATTTATGATCAATGGAGTCAAAAGCCTGCGAATAAATCAGTAACACCAAAGAGTTATATTTGCCAACATCTATTGTATCAAGGAAATCACTAAATAGATACACCAGGGCAATGCACGTACTGTGGCGTTTTTTTAACCCCGATTGACTGTTTGGTAATATTTGTTCATGCTTCATGTAAACTAATATTTGGCGCAACACGATCATTTCCTAAATCTTTGATATGGTCTTTTGGGAATATATCCATCTGTAATTTTATAATCTGTAGAATTTAATTATTTGCATATGTTCAAGAATGAGTTCGATTTATATCTATCTTTGGGATTCTTCTGAAAGTTGTTGACTTATGCCACTTAGTAGGATGGGCGATTCTCTCCCAGAGAACTGTAGTGAGCTCTTGAGAGACAATAGTTACTTTATGGTCTTCAAACAGCCATATATGATTAGCGTTTAAAGTCCTCTTAATAGTATTTTATAATGTTACAAATAAAAACGAATCGCAAAATGGCTTGGTAAGCGCACAACCCAACAACGCCTGGACCAATTCGGTTAATTCTTTTTGTAAAATGTCCATTGAAATCCGAGGAAGGCTTTTATGAAGAAAAAGTTAAAAGAATTTACCTGGAATATTTTGGAATTCAGAAAAAATTGTAGTTTCATAATTAAAATTAAACTGGTACTAACAAGCTGTTGACGACTATAGTTCGAAAAACTTTCTGAAACGTATGTTTAAATTTAAAATTTATCAATAATAAGTAAACAGTGCTTGATCGGTAGTGTAATGCAGATAGTAAATAAAACATTAATATATACATTTTACTCCAGATTGCGCCAGTGACGAATCAAAATCATTTAATGCATTAAATACTGTTACGAAACTAACCTTAATGAACAAAGTTGTAAATGTTTTCACGCAAGTTACATTAAACTGGCGGGCTTCCTTGACATTATGGTATTACATTTTAACAATGGCTTATGAAAAAACAGAGAGGTGAATACTAACATTCCTCAACGATTCATTCTTTCCCTGGCTACAGTTCAAAAAAACAAGTGTAACGGAAAATTTTAATAATGATTATTTTGGAATGTTGCATAACCTTAATAAGGAGATACCGAAAGTACATAAGAAGTAAGTAGGACTTCCCCTTAGGTCGTAATAGGCTTTTCAATCCTACTTATGTGTGTATTTTCTTCATCAGGACAAGGCAAACTCAGTTATGTCTGAATTATAATTGAAAGCTATAAACTAGCCAGATGTTAATCTTTCTTTTTGTGGTGTATACAGAGTAGATTACAAATCGGCAGAAGAAATAGAGGATAACAACAAAAAGGTATAAAGTATTTATAAGTTGCTGTTGAATTAATTAAATATGGGCCAGTGTGAAGAAGACTAGACAGTAAAGGGTTGAGATGGAGTTTGCTTAATGGATAGGGGCATACAAATCACTCTTTTAAGTATGAAATAATCTGTCCAGCTTTTATATAAATCATGTATTGATTATAACTTAAAGGTTTTTGTACTTCATTTTGGATGTGGTTAATGTACACCTTACAGTACACCTTATGTTGTAGCATTTATTGTTATAAGTTTTCGATTACATTATTTTCTCTGGTTGTCTCCTTCACAGTAATTTATTTAGTGGAGC
Organism: Homalodisca vitripennis; assembly: GCF_021130785.1. NCBI lineage: Eukaryota > Metazoa > Arthropoda > Insecta > Hemiptera > Cicadellidae > Homalodisca > Homalodisca vitripennis. The sequence goes on from NW_025776398.1 coordinate 160,580, forward strand.
GATTAATAATTATTAAACATAAAGTCCTTTCAAACATCTGACTTTCGACTTGTAACTTTCAAATACGTTTATTTATAGTTAATACAGTTATTTTTCTTGAAGTTGTTTCTTATTAAGGTATCATGCATCACAGCATGAGGGTAGTTGTCATAAGATCGATTACTTTGTGTACTGTTGTATTACGACGAACTACTGATTAATTGTATTCGATAACATTTTATGTTTATACCTGTTCTAACAAGTATAAATGACCTTTTAAATCGTACGTCTCTGAAACCATGACCTTTACAATCATCAACTATGCACAACACAATAACACACAACAATTTAACCTTGTTTATTCATTTACGGTGCACAACACATAACACTTCATTACTGCAGACAGGTTAGATTACTTGTCGGTGGGTTCAAGGACGAGACTCGAGCGCTATCTACTTCCCTGTCGTTACACTCTGGAGCAGCAACTATTGATCATTGTTGTTTGTGTTGCTGGCGTCGGCGATATAATTTGTCCCTGAAGTTTACATGTCACTGTAGACTTGTTTAACTACTCCATCTATTTGTTGCAAACAAGAGCCGGTTTTTTCAACCTCAGATCTAGTAGTTTTACTTGATCATGCATATCCCCGATACAATATTTGTCACTGCCAAGTTCAAGTTGTTAGTTTGCCCTGAGCTGCTGACAGCTACACATGGCCGTCTGTATTGATTATCCCACAAAATGTAAATTGAAGTTTTATTTGTTTCCTGTAAGCATTAGGAAATAGTGCGGAAAGAATCCATTCGTCAATGTATCGTGTTTATAGAAAAACCATCATGAGAGATGGGGTTATGCGTGTGGTGTAGATAACCAAAACTTTCATAGAAAGCCACAAAAATCACTAAATAGCTTCAGTTTGGGACATTTCTCAAACTGATCTTTGAATTTCCCTTTCGGCAATCTTTAAACTTTTGACACGATTCACTCACAACAGTTTTATTAAACAGTCATCTTCAAAAGACATGACATTAAGTATTCTCTAGCCGTTTCACTTACAGAAGGAACCTTTAATCTAGTTATTAGATTTGATATTGATGTGAAAATAAGCCATAATTTGAGATGTCAAATGTTACTAAGATTATTAAAATGTTTTGTAACAACATATTGATTATATGTACTTTAGTATACCTTTATTACAAAAAAAAGAAATGTCTTTCACTAAATTTAGAATAATTATTGAATTTTTTTATATTTATCTAATCAGAATTATGGTAAAATAGAATTTATAGCTTAATAATGACGTAAAATGTGCCGTTGTATATTGTATTTTCTTATATTTATGGCTGTATCAAATAGAATGTACAAAAATGGTTGTAAAAAAAAAACATCTGACCTACACCAGCCAGTCTTGCTCGTATCCAGTTGACGGTGGAGCTTTTAAAGCCCCGTCTATGTGGAACGTTCTGTCGGAGAGATTCACAGAGTGTCTAAAAAGCACCACCAGATCTACACCAGCTAGTTTAGCTCGTAGCCAGTTGGTGGAGGTTTTTATAGCCAAGCCTCTGTGGAAAGTTCTGTCGGAGAGATTTACCTAGACACTTAAATTATTTGCCTTTTAATATATTTTAAAGTGATTTAGTATTTTTGTTTTTATTATAACAGGCATTTTAGTTTTAAACTTGTATACTGGCCACAGCCAAAATTAAATTTCATATAATTAGAGGCACTTTAATAATTATTTTTTTATTTTCAATAATCAATAGAATCATACAGTAAATTTTAACCGACTATAATACTGTAACTGGAATATAATAAATTGAAATATAATATATTTCGATGTGTAAAAGTCCTCAGCGGACAAAGAAATTAGTGCAAACGTCCATTCGTTTACATTGTCAAAAATTACAAATATAATCCTATACTCTGTAGTAAGTTACGCTCATTAACCTACTATCTTCTTATTTTATTAAATTAATATCGTTTGATCAGTGATAAATGGTAAAAATACAAAAACAAGGAACTGTTTTGTGCTCCAAAAAGAGCAGTATTCAAAACGTCCTTCTACATAAATAATATATCAGTGTTTAAAAAAAATTAAACATTTCTTTTTATTACTTTGTAATTACAAAACTTCCTTATAAAGATGGAGATCATATATACAAATAGTCCAGCCGCCCAACTCCAGAAATGTTTTAAAGTATATTACTGATTAGGTGAAATAATATCTACACGTCAAACAAATACTTACAGCGGTGTTATGCTAATAAAAATTCAAATATACTATAATTACTATACTATAATTAATCTATACTATAAAAAAGTGTCGTATTTGTAATAAAACATTTAGTGTTTTATAGCCTACAATTAACATACAAATAAATGTAACAAGTCTATTTGAGAACATGTGAAACATCACACTAGTTGAAGTGTGTGCAGAGACACAGGTTATATCAACCTTAAAAAATAAGTAGGAACGGTAAGGTTTTGTGGTAAGATAGTAAGTAAATTATTACATAGTTTAGCAATACAACAGTTACTAAATATACGCTAAACTGAGGTATAATTTAGTTTATTACTAATGATGTATCAGTGTTGACTTCTATTGATTATCCGATAAAGAACTGCTCAACATTCAAAAACTTTTTGCCTTAATAAACTAACCAAACTTTAATCCACTTACTGATACTGAGATACGACAACTTGACCTAATCTCTTTACAAACTTCTTCCAGCTGGCCTTAATTTTCTCTATATATTTTCTTTAACCATAGAAGTTGAGATACAGAGTTAAAAGTTTTGTCGTGATTTCCTGTCTTAAACTAACTCTTACAATTTTTTTGCTAATCCGCAAATTTAATTTTACTGTGTTCAATATAAACATATTTAATTATTTGGCTGGCAAACAAAAACGTTTTTCCAGTTAAATAATAATGCTGATATTATGATTTCACCCTGAACATTTATGATGTGCTTTAATTACAGTTCAAACTTCCTAATCATTACCATATTTCCCTACGCTAAGTGGCTTGCTTGTAAAACCCATTAGTATGATAGTATATTTGGAAACTCTCATTCTTGCCGTAAGTTATCTATTTTGGAAGCGGCACACCGCAGCAAAGATGATAAAGTTCCGTGGCAACCTTGCATTTTTTATTCATAGAGGACATGCAGGGGCACTGACCGTCTAAATATCGTTTCCCCACTGTTGTGGTAGGTGTTATTGGTGAAGACTTGGAGTTCAGAAATTTAACTTGTAATCCTAATCCCGAGTTGAAGAGCTGATACTACTTCCTGTACTTCAAGATTTCTTTGTTCATTTAGTACAATACGAAGAGGAAAACCTCAATTTATTTAGTTTTAAAAGGAATTCGGCGCTAGCTTATGAAACAAGGATAGCAACCCCCCCGAAATTCGGAGTTCGAGAATTCCAGTATTTTCGACAGCTTTAGTCCCGGACCTTCCAAGGCATTTTGATTTAAAAATCAATACATTTTACTAAAAATATTTCATTATTGAGTAAGTTTTTAGTAAAAAATCACAAGAAGTATCTACATTATGTTTCACATTTAAACTAAAGGAAGAACTTGCATAATAATGCAAAATATTTTAACTATCGGTTAAATAGTTAACGCTTTGGGAAATAATAATATTGTATTCTGACAAGCCAAACGAAGAGGTTTAATTGAATACAATTTAATATGAGGAAGTATTACAAATAGTTTATTTCATTTAACTTAAAGTACTAATGTTTTAATAACCGTTTTTGCACGCTTTTTTATAATTGAACATAATTTATGCTCGATGCTAGCTTTTACATATTACAATTTACAATTTATGTTGTAAAATGTATTTACCAAAGTTACGTTACTAAAGGTAAAAAATTTACTTTATCCATTGCAGAGAAAATCGTAGATCCTGAAATCCCGGTTTTACAAAAATTGTGCGGGTCTGTAACTATACTCCGAAGTGACAGGAAATTCAAGTATTGCGTTAGGGCTGTTTCCTGTCAGCGGGAACCGTATCTTCGTCTTGTAATTTTGGAGAATTTAAGGATAAATCATTTTCTCATGTGCTGGTTAAAACCAGTAGCACAAGGTATCCCTTTATGTCCAAATACCAACACTAATGGAGCTCCACCTACTCAAAAGTGATGCTCCGCAATAGCCTAAATCTACCGATCAACCATTTGTCTCTAATATAACTTGAGACGTACGGATATTTATATGCCTCACCTCAATATCTATAGGGTTACCTAGGTGTAAGAGAAGACTTCAAAGCGAATCTCCGCAGTAGCCTAAATCTACCGATCAACCATTTTTCTCTAATATAAACTAGACACGTAAGGATATTTATATGCCTCTCCTCAATATCTATAGGGTTACCTAGGTGTAAGAGAAAACTTGAAAGTGAAATCTCCGCAGTAGTCTAGAGCTACCGATCCAATCATTTTTTCTAAAATATATCTTGACACGTACTGATATATTTATATGCCACTCCTGGACATCTATAAGGTTACCTAGTAGTAAGAGAAGACTTAAAATAGATGCTTCCCAGCAGTATAGTCCTACCAGGCAAACTATTGTTCTCCAATATATCTTGACACGTACTGATATTTATCTGCCAGTCCTGAACATCTATAGGGTTACCTAGTAGTAAGAGAAGACTTAAAATTGATGCTTCCCAGCAGTATAGTCCTACCAGGCAACTATTTTTCTCCAATATATCTTGACACGTACTGATATTTATCTGCCAGTCCTGAACATCTACAGGGTTACCTAGTAGTAAGAGAAGACTTAACAATAAAAGTAAAAGTGATGCTTCCCAGCAGTATAGTTCTACCGGACAACTATTTTCCTCCAATATATCTTGACACGTACTGATATTTATCTGCCAGTCCTGAACATCTACAGGGTTACCTAGTAGTAAGAGAAGACTTAACAATAAAAGTAAAAGTGATGCTTCCCAGCAGTATAGTTCTACCCGGACAACTATTTTCCTCCAATATATCTTGACACGTACTGATATTTTTATGCCACTCATCAATATCTATAGGGCTACCTAGATGTAAGAGAAGACTAAACAGTGCTGTTTCCTAGTAGTATAGCCCTACCAATCAACTATTTCCTCCAATATATCTTGACACGCATGGATGTTTTATATGCCACTCCTGAAAATTTATTAGGTCACATATATTTAAGAAAAGCAACAGAAAAGTATAAGCCAATACGAATTGAAACCTCCTGGGGTAACATATGCAAGGAGGTTTATAGTGTGATATAATCCTAATTTATATCACAGTACTGTTAGCTAATATCATTTCGAGACCTTATACGTACTGACAAAATATTATCTAGATTTCACCTTTGAAGACCTAATTTTGCATACTATTACACACTAAGTTTACAATAAACAATTAATTGTGTAAATAACAATTTGTAATAACTACTATCCAACATAACCTTTCTACGTTTTTTTCAACTAGTATTAGTGTTGCTTTTTATTTAACTGAGTCTTGATGGCAGGTAATAAAACTGAGGATATCATGTAATTTAAGGTGGAAAATGAACATATATTTGTGAATTCGTTATGGGAGTTTCTGAATAATTTTGATGACTGGATACATTGATGTAAATGGAAAAAAATGTAAATGTATTTATTTACGTAATTATTTCTTTACTGGAAATCATAACACAATTATTATTTATTGTAACTTTCTAGTGAAATAAAATATTTTTACAATATCAGAAAAGACATGTTTTCTTTGTAAAGTAAAGTTCAACAATTTCTGTTACCTGCCAATATACACACGTAGCGAGTTTTCACCTACCCACCTCTAGGAACCGGCTTTCCAAGTTAATCGAAACAAAGTTTGAGAAGGCTTTGTGACTTGTCAAGCAATTTTTCGGCTACTTCAACTTGAAGTCACTCACGAACAAGGCTGCTTTGGTACAGCACTGAAACTTTTCTGCTTCGGTGGTTAGGTTATCTGTTAAATTTGGAGTTGAAAAGAAAGATAGAATATGTGATAAAATTGAAAGTTTCATTATTTTATTGTATTAAACAGGCAATTTTTTAACTTTATTTATTTAACTAATTTAAACAGACATACTTAAATGTTTCACGCACCGTTGTGTACGATTTTCTACAATAATCATTTTTATATTAATTAATTATATATACTTTTGTATTATTTAATTTCAATCAACATTCAATTATGTTCCCAACTTATCAAAGGGAAAGGACGCTAACTTAGCAGTTTAATTAAACTGCACAATCACAGAACGCAATGTATGAAACTGATTCTCGGAAACTCGATATTTCTATTTTTACTTTGGGATAATCACTGTATAATTCAAGATCATGATTTACTTATTAAAGACTCTATATATACACCCTGTAATAAATTAAAAATTCTAAATTTAGTTTTATAATTTTAAATTTTGTATTACATTATAAAAGGAATACAACATTTTTCAATAAATGTTTTTATTTATTTTGTGCAAAGGCCTTTCTGAATCAAAGATTCCATCATCAGGCACCTCACAAATTATCAAATGTTTACATTATTGTAATAATAATTAATTTTTATAATAACATATGGTAAACAACAAGGATGTACGGTTAGCCGGTTATAAAATATTTAATCAGAATTAAATTTAGATTTTTTAAAATTGAGATGAGAGTAAAAGTGAATTTTCAGATCTAATTGCAGTTTTCTTACTCTCATCTAAATTTTGAATGTTTACATTCTACATCTATTATCATATTTTCGTTATTAGATTAAAATGTAAAACTTTAATTCAAAAGATTCATTTCTTCTTTGGAGAAGCTTTCTGATGACAAGTTACATACCAGTTGCTGATCTTCAAAAAGCGATTTTGTTTTCTTCATAAATAACTGGTTCATTGCCATTCTTAATGTAATTTAAATTAGTTTTCCAATTTTTGTTGTTTCTTTTTATATTTTAAACTCAATGCTTTCAAGAATACTAAAGTATTTTTCTTGAAAAACCCTCGCTGAAGAAAAAACATAGTTGATATGAAATAAGTAAACCATATGATTAAGTATGATTATAAATAATATCTTAATTAGAATACAAATATTAGCGTTTAGAGATTTATTTTCCATCATTACCTTACAATAGGACTTCGGACATTTGCAATCCGCATGCGTTACGAAATATTTAACACTACGTTTCGAGGGTCCAATTTATCTCTTGCTCAGGTGAAAAATACTTAATGCCTTAAAAAACTAAAACAATGAACTACGACTAAAAAAATGTTTTAAATCTGTTACGCCAACAGTTTGCAGTCTAGTCTAGAGAAAATTATCCAGGTGTTGTCACTGCACAGAAATAAGGAGCAAAACAAAACGTCACACTCACCCCGATAATGGAACAACTAACTAGAAAATCAACTTCAAAATTTCCTGCGGTACCATGGAGCGTCATCTGACACAACGAGAAACAAGATGGCGATGTCTGGGAGGGAAAGAGATATGAGTACATTACAATAACATAAGTTAAGAGCGTTAAGGATATTGCACATTTTTATCCCCCCTCCATTTCTTTTCCCACCCTTACAGACTTCATTCTTTTCATTACGTATATTAATCTGTCAATCTGTAATGAAGCATAAATAATATACAGTAATCATATCCACTGCAAGATTTGTTGAAATCAATAAAGAACACGAGAAAGGTGATACCAATTAATTTATTTATTCATGTATTGTAAGTGTAAACCCACAGTAATATAGGTAAATAGTTATTATATTATTTGAGACAATTTTCAATTACCGGTATCGTACGTTTTATTAGAATTTTAATATTATATTGTTTAGGATATTAAATAGAAAAATGGCTTCATGAATTATATTAAATAGGGCAAATTAAGATTGAATTCGAAACGATAACTGATTTTATGTTGTTATTTTTACTATGTGGCCAATGTGAGTATGTTAAATTTTATATATTTGGATTTTGTGGTCAGACTTTAAAATTATTCTTACTGAACTAATAATATTTTACTCTACGTACGAAAATAGTACTAAATTTATACATTTCTGTTCTTCGTCATTGAACTTTACTTAATATTTGTGTACGCAAGTAAATTGTTTAATTCACC